>NC_056431.1:14306162-14326162 GCF_018296145.1 Oncorhynchus tshawytscha | reverse complement strand
TGACTGGGGAGATAAGGACAGATAATGGAAAAGATAAGCAGGGAAGATATACCATCAGAAACCCGATTATTACCATTAAAATTCCAACCCAGCAATCTGCAGCCGGCTGATAATTCCCTCTCCGTTTCCACCACTTTGGATGATAAGGCAAAAAATAGTCACTCAGTGCTCCTTGATTAGGCTGCCTGGATATCCCGATAATACTGTGATAAATTATGTATTTCTCCCTTGTTTTTTTCCTCTGAAACGTTACATCTGATTTTTTTCCTCTATATTTCTGGGTTGTCCCTGTATCCCCCTCCTCTTCTCTCTTCCACTCCCAAGAATGGGATAAAAACCCATACACTTTTATTGTAATAAGAGTTTGATAGAAAGGGGAGATAGTGGAGGTGTTTTGTATGGGAGCACATATCAATATTATCAGCCCATCTCTGTGAACCAGCTGCTAGCTGTTGTTGTTTCTAGCCTTATCACCCCGTGCCAATATGCCAATAAATTGCCCAGATTGCCAGCTAGCCGCTCCAAAGTAGATCAGCTAAATTTGACTGAAATTATGGAAATATGGCTGATGCTCAGCGGATTGTGATTAGAGGAGAATATGTGAATTCCTTCAAGGCTCCCTCCTTCCCTCCCCCCTCCCACCTCTCTGTGGCTCCTAGTGCTATGCTGTGGTGTGTCCATACCTCTCCCGCTGAGGGGTACATTTTGATTCTTAATAGGAAGGCAGAGATATGAACAGAGCTGAATGGAAAACGCCTCCCCTCAGAGTCATTTTTCTGTAAAATTGCTCCCAAAGTTTGGTGGCGTGTAGATGAGCTGAGATGATGTAGGGAGCTTCTTCCCCCAGTGTTGTTTATGGAGACATCCAATGTCAGATGTGCTTATTAAATTGACTTAGCACTCTTCCCTGGCCTAACTATTGTCTTCACTACAGTACATGGTGCTGCCTGTGACTTCGTGAATTCCCGTTGTAGCTTTAACTAGTCCTTTACCAGATACAGGACTGCTCCTCTCTGCTGTTAAACCATTCAGTGGGGTCCAGAACTTGTACTGTGCAGAAATGAAACTACACTGTGATGAGTATGTATATGTCCATTCTAGAAGGATAACTACTGTATTATATTTAAGGGTGTAGATCTCTTTGACTGCTCAGAAAGACTTGATCTTACATCAGCATACAGTTTATCAGGTGACATTTATACATGTATATCTTTGAGCAGTATTTGTCACAGGCAACTCAGTGGTTTGTATGGGACAAGGGGAGTGTTTACTGAATTGGTGACCAACATTCTCTGTGTGTGTGTGTGGGGGCTTGTCTGTGCATGTATACGTGTGTGTGTGTTTGTTCGTACGTGAGTATGTGTGAGACTGGGGATTGTGGTCAACTTTAGGCTTGTGCTCTGTCATGAAAGGTAATCTGCCTTGTAGAAGTGTTGTCTTCTATTTGACCTCTGTCACAGCTGAATCGACTTGTAAATCAACTCAAACAGTCTGATGTTTTGGGGGGGAATCATCATATCTGTGTTCGGATGCCAGCCTCTCGTATTTAAGGGTTTCTTTTTCATTCGCCTGACAATCACGCTGCCTCTCTTGTGCTCCTCATAGAGTTCTGTCATATGAAGAATGGTTGTTGAATGCCAACTTTCCCTCAAACATCTGCTCCCTGCCAATAACAGCTTGTGTTGTGTTGCTGCCTCGTCGTCTCGGCGGAAGGATCCTGGTTCGCCTTCACTCTCTTTCTCAAGCACTGATGTTGCACCACCAATGTATGCAAATAGCATGCTGTCTCCAGTCTTCACCTGATTTCTGGCTATTTTATTTAACATTTATATACGTTCAAGTATTGTTGTTGTGATTGTATGTCACATTGACGTTAAGCACCTGTTATACAGACCATATTTCGGATATAACATTACCGTAGCAACTATGAAACGGAATGTAGAGTGTGGATGGATGTGTGTTTCCTTTGTTGAAAACACTGCCAGCTGAAGTGGAGGCTGAGCTGAAGTTGGCATGGCCGGTGAGTGAGTGAGTGAGTAAGTGTGTGTGTGTGTGTGTGTGTGTGTGTGTGTGTGTGTGTGTGTTACAGGGGTGCTGCAGTGCAGCTTGAACAGCACAGTGAGATGTGGGCATTGGTCGCTGGGTCGCTGGTTTCAAAAGGTGGAGGTCATTTCCTGTTTCCTCTTTGTCTTCCTCTTTCCTGTAATTCCACCACCATTATCCCAGTGACTCTTCACTGTTGCAAGTCATTATCTGCTCCTTCATAGTTGTCAATGGATTTATTCAACATGGATTGTTGTACTGGGGTTGTTTTTCAGGATCTGATCACAACCTTTTTCAGTTTTAGTGCTACTCTGCTGGCTACATAGACGGCTTAGTCCCTTTCAAAGAATTTCTATCTATTTTTCTATTTGTCCCTTTTCATTTACATGCTGTTGTAAATAAAATAGAAGAATAGGTAATTGTGCCCCAACAAATCCTAATAATTTGTTCCTCAGTTTATTTAGATTTGATATCAAGTGATGCCTTTTGAGCCCCAGGTAACAATTGACTTTCAGCCGTTTGAGTTAATAGCCTTGTCTCTAGTTTGTACGGATCAATATGTGTATTAATTAATCACAGCTATCAGGAGCCGGATCTGGTTCCAGTTGTTGTTACATCAGCAAAATATCAATGGAGAAAGTGGACTCCCTGATCGTCATGGCAACTTCATCTCTTAGGTCAAAGAGAGTTTATCTTATCTTGCTGCCGAGAGTGGCAAACTGCTTAGGAATCTAGTTTAGACTCTAAGATCATCGATTTCTGCTTTTTTTTCTTGTTGTTTCGGGGAGGGGAGAAAAGAAGAGGGCTGCATTCTAATCACAACAGAGATGTTTAGATGTGAATATTGATCACTCTCCAAAGGCCACTATAGGATAGCTATGGCCTCTAGTCCAGCTGTTGTTCAAGTACGTCCTTTTAAGACCCAAACAAGGCTTTGATTATCAGTGTCAGCGTGTCAACACGGAGTATGTCTGTGTAGCTGTCTGACAGTAGGGGACTGCTGCTGCGGGACACGGTTCCTACTGCTACAGACACAGGCTGTCCAGAAATGCCATCCTTCCCACTATATGGGGCGGCAGGGTAGCCTAGTGGTTAGAGCGTTGGACTAGTAACCGAAAGGTTGCAAGTTCGAATCCCCGAGCCGGCAAGGTACAAATCTGTCGTTCTGCCCCTGAACAGTCAGTTAACCCACTGTTCCTAGGCCGTCATTGAAAATAAGAATTTGTTCTTAACTGACTTGCCTAGTTAAATAAAGGTAAAAAAAGATATAAAAAAATAAATATAGGATGACAAGTCAGACACACAATACAATGTTTACAGACCAGTGTCTATACACATCCTGGCACTTCTCTTCATCACGACACCATAAACATTCACGTATATAATTTGGCATATTGAATAATAAGTAAATTGATAGATTGTGGTATATCCCTGTATCAGCCACATTTATCATGGTGCACAGTTCCTAAAAAACCGTATTGTAGATAACATAGCGGTAGGCTAGTTTGTTTCGATAAAGGCTTTGTGTATATTATGAATATGGCCAGTTTTTCCAGGATGTGACTTTGCAATGTGCATGTTGATATGATATGAATATAATCATGTGTGGGTCTGCGCATCATCATGATGTGTCAGGGAGGTGGACCAGGGTCTGGTCTCACAGGAAGTTGGCCTGGTGGTGTAGGGATCTGCTGGGTCCCTCTATGACTTCGGCCCAAATAGTACACTATTCCCAATATAGTCCTCTACTTTTGACCAGAGCCCTGGTCAAAAATAGTGCACTACAGTATATAGGGGATACATTTGGGATGCACGCCATGCCTCTACCTCATCAGCAGGAGGATAGTCCTCAGGCTAGGAGCACACAGGCACATGCTTTTCCTCCCTCTCTTTTTGCCTTCGGGACACAATTGCCTCATTTAACATTCTCTATTTGGCCCCTGCCAAGAGGGGAAACAGCCAGGGAGTAAAAGAGCCACCACAAATCATGAATTCTTTCATTTAACTTGTAAATTCCCTTTCACCTTGGTGATGACTGTGCGTTTATCCGCCGCGATGGCTGGCGTCATGTTATGTCGTCTGACGTCATGTTATGTTATGATTATGGATATTATGGGTTCTGTTTGGGCTTTTAAACAGCTTAGATGATGAACACTTGCCTTCCTCTGTTCTATTCTAAAGCAGAATGTTCAAGGACTCGAATGTTCTACAATTCAGAATATGTTTCGCAGTAAACTTTTCCCCACTGTTCCCGTGTATATTTTTGGGGGAGAAAACTTTTCAATTAAAGTCTAAATGAGTTCTGTTTTGTTTCAATGGGCAAATGTGTGAATAATGTGCTATTAGTTCCATGGTATTAATAAAGTCATGCATTAGCACTGGGTTCCTGCAGGTTTGGTTGAATCCAGGCTCTTAAGGATAGAGGAAGTGACTCAGCCTAGCAGCTGTGAATGTAAAAATGAGTTGTGAACATGATGTAATAACAAACATCTACAACTTTACCCTCACAGGAAGCAACAATGTCCTTTGTTTTCATTTTCCATGACATACTCGGAGGCTGAAAAGGGGCGATTTAGTCAACATAATGTTTTGACCAAGATATGAGTTGGCACAGCAGAAAATGAAGCTATAACTGTTGCTAGCTGTTACGTTTAAGTCTCTCTCTTGGCAGGAATTAGCCACGGCTGTGAAGGACAAGAACCGGGGAAGATAGAACTTAGCATTTCTTGGGCATTAAGGATAAAACACGTCAGACGTTGTAGTTAAGGGATAGGTGGCTACAGCGGATTAAGTAGCAAGCCTTTCAGTTCAATTTGTACATCAGCATTTCTCTGGGCCCAACAGCACAAAACACACAGCACTGCTAAGGGTTCACTGGAAAATCACTAATGACAAAGCTTTGTAAATAGATAAACAATTTATGTCAAATGTGCTAAAAATATAAAACAAACTTCAAAACATGTTAATACTTTAAAGAGGCTATGTTTTGATTCGCAGAATAGCGTGGCAGCAAAGCGTGGCAGCAAAGCGTGGCAGCAAAGCGTGGCAGCAAAGCGTGGCAGCAAAGCGTGGCAGCAAAGCGTGGCAGCAAAGCGCGTACAGCTGTTGACAGCCCAGTTTACATCCCCCTGATCAGAGGGCATATCTGCATATGATTAGCCTGGATACACGCAAATATTCATAATGGAATGATATGCCAATTGTCACTGGCTGATGTTGATCGATTATGTTTTAAACGAGATTATGCAAATCAGATTGGAGGAAGAAGTGAGTCTGATTGGCTGTGATGAGAAGAGTGACAGGTTGTAAAGTGTTATTTCTCCTGTCCTGTAATTAGTCCCCAGCAGTTTGAACTATGTCAAACAAATAGCTATGAAGTGAGATGGTCATGGAACTGCCTACCTGCCTTTCAGAATCAGGCAGCAGTGGATCTCATCTCAAAGAATTCTAATCTGGTAATTGCTAAATACTGGTTTGGTGACAGTGACCAAGTAGCTTTGGCCGAGCAAAATGCTTTGCCTTATTATATCAGATGTGTTTTTTTTAACCAAGGTTACACCAATCAGCCATTCCCCAGGCCCAAACCACAGATAGCTTGGCTAAACGCTAAAAGCATCCTCTCATTCAAGACATGATAGTTAGAGTCCCAGTTTAGTCTAACTGAAAACTATTGATTCTGTCTCTATAAAAGGCTGGTATTAACGTCCATCCCCGTGATGGTGGTGATGCTTTAGTGGGTGTAACATGCTGGTCTACACAGACCTAGAGCCCAGAGCAGACCGTGGTCTCTCTGTGTGAACCATGTTTCTGAGATTCTCCAAAGAGACACATTTGACCATAATGAAGTTTCTTAAGCTTCTGAAACAGGATAACAACTGGGTCAGATGATAAGCTCGAGCAAAACAGGGGAAGAAAGTAGAAGAAAGTGATTGATTGATGTCTCTGCCACCATCACAAGCAGTTGACAGTTAGTTTAGGATCAGATGATTTCACTCTCTAGACTGGAGTGAGGGGAAGCTAGGCAAATCTTCAGGATAAAAAGGTCAAGGGCGTCTCTCCTCTCCTTCTCCCTCTCTCTCACTTTCTCAACAGCTTGCTTTGACAAACAGGGAAATGCTGCTAACATTCGTGAAGAAAGACAGAACATACCGTCATAGCTAGTAATATTCTGTGGAATGACTGACTATAGTTGGAGAATATAGCTCACTGTCCTGTGGTCAGCATTAGCCCTAGACTGTAACATTTCCTTCTCAGTCATGTCAATAGAATTGTCCTTTGGAGTATTGAATAAGATGAACACCAGCTTTCATTTGGGGTAAATCTGTTCTTGTCAGCAGGATCTGATAATGCTACGTGGTACCATAGTATGAACCAGCTAACCAGTGAGAACATGGAAGTTCTTTGAGGTGGAAACTATAGCAACTCTCGTGGTTTCTGAGGGGGTGAACATGGAACAGTGACATTTAATGATTGAATGGGTACTGTAAACAAACACAATCCACCACGACCCATCATCCCTTCCAAAACCACCAACAGAGAATCCTGTCCCAATACAGAGTTCAGTCTTCGTGAGATGTGGTAAGATACTGGATCTCCAAGTTGGAGTCATAAGGTCTTGTCTAGTCCACTGCTCTTTGACTAGTGTGAATTCATCTCTATATACAGTTAGCTGGTCTTGGAGTCTGGAAGTCACAGCAGCGTTTAGGTACAACTGTTTACTAACATCAAAAGTTTTGTCATCGAAAAATGATCATGGCTATGCTTTTTGACAGCCACAACGATGCCAATGTTCATGTGATATTGCGCACACACACACACACACACACGATGCAGGACTCTATCGTCCATTAGCTTTGTCTAGGCTTTCAACATCAGGGTCTCACTTGGAATGAAGTGGCTATGATAACAGCAGTCAAACTGCACTATTATGAATCAGTTCTTTTAATCATCTTCCATTGAAAAACCATTCCTCCTCTATTGACTACAACCACTAACCTGACAAAACATGGATTAGCCCAAAGAGATGTTCAGACAATAGAAACCGTCCATCCAGCCAGCATTAGGGAAAGCAACCACTGTTTGTTTGAAGTGGTTGAAATGACAACCTTCTTGTCAAAGACTCCTCCAGGAGAATAAAAGGGATTTGTAATGAACATAATAATTATATCCTATGTGTTGGACCTATGGTGTCCCTTTAAAATGCTTCAATCCTCAGTCAGAATCTGCTTCAGCAATGCTTGGCAAAGCGTGATGATAAAAAACCCATTATACACAGTGAAAATGTAATGAACTTTATTTATCAAAGATGTTTGTCAGGCAATGTTGTTATTTGGGTGAAGACCAATATACTGAAGTGTTTGTGTTATTTGTAGCATTTTGCCCAGATACATTTTAGTTCAACTCATATCTTTCCAATGTCCCTACAAGTGATGTCTAAACAGGGTGGCTGGTTTTTATCTGAAATGCAGTTCTTAGTTTCATGTAAAACATCTCATTCTGGGGCTTTAGCTGTAGCTGTCTTATCTTTTTCCCTTATTTCTCCCCAGTCATTTATTTCAATCCCCCAGGTTTATATGTTTCACTCTCCTTTCATTCCTGTGATTGCCTTTCATAAGTTCAAACACTCTACAACACTTCTGGTAACTTTAGTTGTGTATTCACTGTGATTCAACACTAGTTTTTGTATTGTACTGTAGAGCATAGAGTGTCCAGCTCTGTCTTGAGCCTGAACTAAGACGTTGAAAACATCATGACCTAAATCAGTGATGAATAATAACAGAACAGAAGCCTCCCCTAAGCAGGTATTGTATAGGCTACCTACAGTAGGTCTACAGTATGTCAGAGAGGGAGAGAGAGAGTGTGTTCATACTGTACCTGCATGGTGCTCCTCTACAGCTCCAGTTCCTGTGGTTGCTTTGGTCTTTGTCTGCCACCTATCAGCGTATCAGCAGTATGTCTGAGGCCCAGTTGTATAATGCACCATTTATGGCTTTGTGGGGGGAGACGGCGGCCGGGCAGTGGAATCGCCCCAGGCCTTCCCCTCAGAGAGTGGATTAACATCGGCCTGCTTTAGCGCTGCTCTACCATGGTGTGAAATCTGCCCCGCTCTGGGTCCAGGCGACGGACCCCACTACCCCGCCCCCCCAACGCAAAGCCTCTCACAGCCATCTGTGAAATGCAGAAACTCTGTGTCTAAGTTGAGTTCAGATCCCAACCGCCAGCCGTGGCCGGGGCCAGGAAGCAAATGGCCAGGCAATTGATGGTTGGGGATCAGCTCACTGATGTCGTGCCGCGTGTGCAGGAACCCTGCCTGTCCGCCCCCCCCGCGGGCGTGTTGGAGGAGGTCTGGGGCTCTGGGCGCTGGCCGAGAGATCTCTGCCTGGTTCCTGGTTCCAAATCCCCCCTCTGTGCATGCCTGCCTGCCTGCCTGTGTGGAGGCGGTGCCACTGCTCCCCTGAGCCCATGCCCAGTCCTTTGAAGATAAGATTTTGATACAGAGTCCCTTTCGGTACGTCGCTAGCTAACGGATGCTCTTTGTGTGTGTCACTGCCCATGCCTGGCCTCTGCATAGAGCCTGGGGCTACAACTCTTGGTCATAAGGAATGTATAGGTTGTATTTAGGTGAGGGGTGGATAACTACCCTGATAATGGGTGGTTGGGATGTTAGTGGTTTAAACATTAGTAGTAATGTTGAACCACAGAGTTGTTGATTAGTCTCTGGTGTCAGACTGGTGTTCATCATAAATGCATCAAAACAGATATTTTCTGTGTAATTTGTTTATCTCAAGATTTGTAGTTGATTTGATTTTGAAGTTGTTTTTATCCATTAAGGGCCCAGTACACAAATAATTCTCCAAACTGTTGAATCTGTGTTTCGTCTCTATTCTATTATGGTGATTATCTGATGACTCACTCTCTGGCTGATTGTGGGTTTCTTGCCCATATTTTAACATTGGAGAGTCACTTTCAACACTTCTCACTTTCAACATCTGCATGAAAAAAAGAAGTGGAGAGAAGAGAGCTCATCATAATCAGGTATTTTCTGAATGAGGAACTCAACTCAAAATATTCCCTTGATTTTTTTTCAGCCCGTGGCTTTGGAGTTCAGAGTTCAGATCTGTGCATAATGTCTTGTGATTGCATGGCATTACGCAGGTTTGTGAAAGCCGTCTCGCCTCTGAGTCCAGCACCACCACCACTAGCAGCAGCAGCACATCTTTCCACACACACACACACACACACACACACACACACACACACACACACACACACACACACACACACACACACACACACACACACACACACACACACACACACACACACACACACACACAGGCTGCTCATCAGTGATGGAGCATTGATTGCTTTTTGATACCCCTCCAATATGGACGGTGTCCTGCATACATCAACTAATTAGAATGTACTTACAGTGTCTGTGTGATAGCATACACCCAACACTCATCATCAGATCACATGTCCAAGTACTGTCTGTCAGTCTAACCCCACTCAGCTTAGTCACTATGTAAATTCCCCTGAGTGGAAAAGCTAGCAGAGCTGAGAAAAAAAATACAAAAATGAAAATTCAACGGAAGGAAAAAATGAGTATTCGCTGGAAGCAGTGTGCAAGAGCAACTTGCAAGGTAAACACATATATTTATGGAGGCAGCAAACTACTTCGGGGAGACTCCCAAGAGGGTGCTTTAACCATGCAGACAGAGCCCTGTTGAGTAAAGATCAGCTGGAGGTTGGAAGAGAATACAGTGGCTGTATCCATGGAGTAACAGCAGTGTGTGTACTGTAACTGTGACTGTCCACTGTCCATGTCACTGTGACTCTGTTTCCTGCCTGTGTACAACTACTATACATACTGTGTGTGTGTGTGTGTGTGTGTGTGTGTGTGTGTGTGTGTGTGTGTGTGTGTGTGTGTGTGTGTGTGTGTGTGTGTGGTGGTGTGTGTGTGTGTGTGTGGGGTGGGGGTGGGGGGTGACATTCCAGAATCATACTGAGAGAATGTAATGGGGCGTGTCTCTGAAATGTATAGCCATCCTCAACAGCCTTCACACATCATAGTGGTACACACACACACACACACACACACACACACACACACACACACACACACAGCAGCTCTCAAGAGTGAAAGAATAACGTGCAGGATGTGGAAGGAGGGGAGCAGAAACAGAAATCTCACTGCTGTTTCCTCAGGTAATCTTGACTGTGATCTTAATTCCAATAAAATGTTTTTTTTTGTATAAGCCAGATCCACATGCACTCGACTCCACTGGTATTTCTGGGGTCATACTTTATTGAATATCATTTCAGATAACAAGTGTAATCCCTTGGGGGAAGTGATGTATATTGACCAACTCAGTAATAACCTGCCTACATCTCCAGACCTTATACTATAGTAAAAAGGGCGAATAACTATTTGTGCTCTCTGATCAATCAAATAGGACTTCCTGTATTGTGTGATACACCCAGATCCCAGAAGGGGACGACACTAATATGTACTGTACTAAATAAACAGCATCTTATAACCTTTTCACTGCTTTTAATTAACTAAACCTAGGCCATAGGTGGCAATGTTACATGTAAACTATTCATATTATCGAATGTGATATTATATATCCAATGACTTAAGTCCTATTTGTGACAAATGATTCTCTGAATGAACCCTATGGGGATCATTTAATTTGTCCCATCAGTGCATCTATTGGCAGAGGAGCAACCAGGTGACCTGTAAGGATGGGGATGGTAGTGTTTACGGTTCTACCTCCAGCTTGTTGTCCTCCGTCCATCAGTCAGTCAGTGAGAGAGACGATGCATCCCTCTTCTCCCAGATAGTTCATCTCATCATGGTGTGTGTTTTATCTTGACTGGCCAGACTCATGACCTCTTGGCTCTGACAATGGCCCCAGGACTGAGGGACAGAACCAGGGCAGTGGAAGGAGACAAATCTATTGTGAAAATACTTATTTTCAATGAAATTCATTGGTAATATGAATATGCCTAAAGTGCCTCATGCAACAGTGCACAATGACGTGAAACATTTGTTGAATTGAATGCAAATGTAGCCTACGTCTTGGATTTTTGGGCTGTTTGGGAGTTTTCCACGTCTGACAGATATCTCTGTCAGTAGGCCCAAGGCCTAACATATGGAGTGAAAAACACAAGAAAGAAAATGTCTGCCTGATACGCTGAGAACTGTACAAATTCATGAGCCATCAAAGACTGCAATATTTATTTTCCTTTGCATTGCAAAATAGAGAAATGAATGGCCCAGCTTCCCCTGTAAAGACTAACTTGAAAGCAATCACCCAGAGTTCTTTAAACCTTTTCTGTGTTGTGTATTATGCAGCGTTCTACTGTCTATGTAGTCTGTGCCGTCTAACTGCCTTTTTGAAGTCCTACTCCCTGACTGTATTTGCTTTTCACCAATTCTTTCCCACTGTGTCTCTGCTGGTTTGAAAGTGTGACCGATCGGGCAGTGAAAGCATCTCTATCAATTCACTTTGCTTCTTGGCTCCTCGGCTGGAAGAACAGCTCCAATTGGTCGTTTAGTTAGTGGTTTGTAAATGAATAACATGCAGGTCAGGGTTGTTGTCTGTGTTGGCCTAAGGTGAGTCTGGTGGAGCAGAGCAGAGAGGAGCAGAGTGGGGCACCAGATTGGGGACAGGAGGGAAGGACAGATGCCCCTATTACAGCCCTGCTGGCCCAGATCTCCCTGGCCCCACTGGGGTGTAATCTTAGTACTACACCACAGGCCTGGGAGACGGCCATCTTCCCAAAATCTCTGACAGCAGACTCTTTAAAAAAAATGGTCTCTTTCAAATGTGTTAGTGTGTGTGTGTGTGATCGTGCTAAAATAGAAATCAGTGACTACTGAGTTGTTCAATGATGTCCATGACTCTCCGTCTCTCCATCTCACCCTACCGCTCTCCCTCTCAATAAGTCAATAAGTATTCAACTCCTTTGTTATGGTAAGCCTAAATAAGTTCAGGAATAAAAACGTGCTAAACAAGTCACATAATCAGTTGGATTCACTCTGTGTGCAATAATAGTGTTTAACATGATTTTTAAAAGACTACCTCATCTCTGTACCCCACATATACAACTATCTGTAAGGTCCCTCAGTCGAGCAGTGCATTTCAGACCAGGGAGGTTTTGCAAAGCCTTGGAAAGAAGGGCACCTAGTTAACAGTGTGAAAAGAAAGAAGCCTGTACAGAATACAAATATTCCTAAACATGCATCCTGTTTGCAACAAGGCACTAAAGTAATATTCCAAAACATGCATCCTGTTTGCAACAAGGCACTAAAGTAATATTCCAAAACATGCATCCTGTTTGCAACAAGGCACTAAAGTAATATTCCAAAACATGCATCCTGTTTGCAACAAGGCACTAAAGTAATATTCCAAAACATGCATCCTGTTTGCAACAAGGCACTAAAGTAATATTCCAAAGCATGCATCCTGTTTGCACCAAGGCACTAAAGTAATATTCCAAAACATGCATCCTGTTTGCAACAAGGCACTAAAGTAATATTCCAAAACATGCATCCTGTTTGCAACAAGGCACTAAAGTAATATTCCAAAACATGCATCCTGTTTGCAACAAGGCACTAAAGTAATATTCCAAAACATGCATCCTGTTTGCAACAAGGCACTAAAGTAATATTCCAAAACATGCATCCTGTTTGCAACAAGGCACTAAAGTAATATTCCAAAGCATGCATCCTGTTTGCACCAAGGCACTAAAGTAATATTCCAAAACATGCATCCTGTTTGCAACAAGGCACTAAAGTAATATTCCAAAGCATGCATCCTGTTTGCAACAAGGCACTAAAGTAATATTCCAAAGCATACATCCTGTTTGCAACAAGGCACTAAAGTAATATTCCAAAGCATGCATCCTGTTTGCAACAAGGCACTAAAGTAATATTCCAAAACATGCATCCTGTTTGCAACAAGGCACTAAAGTAATATTCCAAAACATGCATCCTGTTTGCAACAAGGCACTAAAGTAATATTCCAAAACATGCATCCTGTTTGCAACAAGGCACTAAAGTAATATTCCAAAACATGCATCCTGTTTGCAACAAGGCACTAAAGTAATATTCCAAAACATGCATCCTGTTTGCAACAAGGCACTAAAGTAATATTCCAAAACATGCATCCTGTTTGCAACAAGACACTAAAGTAATACTATAAAAAATGTGGCAAAGCAATTCACGTTTTGTCCTGAATACAAAGTGTTATATTTGGGGCAAATCCAATACAACACATTACTGAATACCACTATCCATATTTTGAATCATAGTGGTGACTACTTCATGTTATGGGAATACTTGTAATCGGTAAGGACCGGAGAGTTTTTCAGGAGACAAAATCCTAGAGGAAAACCTGGTTCAGTCTGCTTTTCACCAGACACTGGGAGATTGAACATCTATGTCAAGACTTAAAAATGGCTGTTTAGCAATGATCAACAACAAATTTGACAGAGCTTGAAGAATTTTTAAAATAATAATTGGCAAATATGGTTCAATCCAGGTGTGCAAAGCTCTTAGAGACTTTGAGAGAAATACTCATTCTAACATGTAAATTACATATTTTCTGTTACAATTTCTAAAAACATGTTTTCACTTTGTCATTATGGGGTAGTGAGTGTCGATTGGTGAGAAAAATATGTATTTAATCCATTTTGAATGTCAGGCTGTAACACAACAAAATGTTGAATATGTCAGGGGGTATGAATACTTTCTGAAAGCACAGCAGATTACTCTGAATGAAGAGAAACATGCAGCTCAACAAATTCCACTGGCTATTTTTTTTAAGCGCGTCACAAAGTGTCCTATTTCTAAAACCATCATCCTGTGAGTCTAACACCATTATCCTGTGAGTCTAACACCATTATCCTGTGAGTCTAACGCCATTATCCTGTGAGTCTAACGCCATTATCCTGTGAGTCTAACGTCATTATCCTGTGAGTCTAACGCCATTATCCTGTGAGTCTAACGTCATTATCCTGTGAGTATAACGCCATTATCATGTGAGTATAACACCATTATCATGTGAGTCTAACACCATTATCATGTGAGTCTAACACCATTATAATGTGAGTCTAACACCATTATAATGTGAGTCTAACGCCATTATCCTGTGAGTCTAACGTCATTATCCTGTGAGTATAACGCCATTATCCTGTGAGTCTAACGCCATTATCCTGTGAGTCTAACGCCATTATCCTGTGAGTCTAACGCCATTATCCTGTGAGTCTAACGTCATTATCCTGTGAGTATAACACCATTATCATGTGAGTATAACACCATTATCATGTGAGTCTAACACTATTATCATGTGAGTCTAACACCATTATCATGTGAGTCTAACACCATTATAATGTGAGTCTAACACCATTATAATGTGAGTCTAACACCATTATGCTGTGAGTCTAACACCATTATCCTGTGAGTCTCTATGAAAGAGCGCTCCTTTTCTCTTGTGAAGGTGTGGGTGGGGGGAGGGGAGGGGAGGAGACTGCGTAGACCCCGGCCGCATGGTCGTTATCTGCACCAGATGCAGGTTGACTTCAGACTTTCAATGGAAGGTAAAGAGAGGGGAAATTAATGAGAGCCATAAAGCCAGTAGGATAAATAATTAGGCAACCAAACAACCATCCGACCCAAGATCCATGCAGCCACAGGAACATCTGCCTCATTCCTCACCAACTTTTATCATCCACTGTTTCTCAAAACTGTGGCTGATGGCAGTTTTTGTCTTTGGTGTGTTTTTAACTATGTTTATTTACTTTTTGTCATGAAAGTCAGTGCTGTTACTCTTCATGAATAATCACTATGACAGGCCTCTCCGTCCTGCCAACGGTAATTGGTCAGATGACTTCCTAGTTGAGACGTTTGTTTCAACGTTAGACAGAGCGCTTGTGACAATTCAGTTGTCAAAAGGTGTGTTTGTAAATCAGTGGGAAGAGAAGGTGTCACACTGGAGTGAATGTTTGTGTGGAGTAAGGTGACGTCCTCATGCATTTGGCATGTCCAGTGTTCACAGTTAGTTGACATATTCACCTCATTTTAATCATCCATATAATTCATCTCTACTTCCGTGCCACCTATTTTATTTTGAGCTGTCAAGCAGACTGCGCCTGCCTTGGTATAGTATCACTAGGCTTATGCAACTTGGTTACTGATGTCATTGTATTGAACTGATGGTTTCTCTAGCACGTCCTCCTTGGGATCCAAGATAATGTTGTAGCATTAGAGGACAAGACCATGGTAATGTACTAGCGTATATTACATTGGTATGTTTACCTGCGGTGTGTCTGTCTGTCCCGGAGGATTGTGTGTCATTGCTGTCATACTATGTAGAATAGATGGAGCAACATATATTGTTCTGTTACTCCCCCGACAGACAGACAGACAGACAGACAGACAGACAGACAGACAGACAGACAGACAGACAGACAGACAGACAGACAGACAGACAGACAGACAGACAGACAGAGAGACAGAGAGATCAGTGAGAGACTTACATTGTCCCGTCTCAGTCTTTGATGGCTATTCATGGGTCTGCACTATAATCTGTGTCTCTAATCTCATTCAGAGATATAAATAAACAAGTATTGCTGTACATAAAAGAGAGAAAGCACATGGGTGAGCATCGCAGGGATTATGGTAATTTTGAGGATAAGTAGAGGTGTTTAAAACATGACATTTTAATAGGGGAGGAAGTAACTTCCTTTAACAGATCAGTTTGCACTGTCTGAACTCTACGCTGGAATTAATATGCAAATAATTAACATAGAAACAACAATTTCTGTCAACTCTATGCATGGATGCATGCTGCGGTAAACAGGTTTTTAGACATCTTTTAAACTCATTATAAAAGTAATAGAAATGCAATGTTAAAATGGGGGTTGTCTTAAATCACCCTCCAGTGTGAATGTGTTCCTCTAGTAACAGAGGAGGTAGTACACAGCACACACATTCCTCTGGACATTCTATTGGTCTGAGAAGCTCTCGTAACACTTGTTTAGCTCTAGATGAATGACTACCTTCTTACTGATCAAAGCGTCAATAGTGGAGGATACCTACCTTCTGAAACAACTCACCCATATATAACAGTTTATTTCAGGGCAGTTTTTCGTTCCACCTAATCTCTTCCAACATGACATTTGGAAACTCTGAAATCAATTTTGTGTTCTCTACCCAAATGAAACGAAAAAACGACTATATGACTTAAAAGTCGGCCAAGCTCACCTTTGACCCGCTGCATTACAAAGGGAAAGGGAAATCACACTGCATACCTGATCCATAAAACATCCTTTGAAATGGATTGCAGGGCCTGGGTTGGATGCAGTCCTGGCGCTAGTTGTGGCATTGATGGCACAGCCCTTGGGCACGGGGATACTTGGCCTGGACAAGATGGACGGTTCCTGGGCCCGTATCAGTGGGCACTGGGCCGTCCTCGGGGAGCTTCTAAGCCATGCCGTCTGAAGAAGAACTGATGGCTTTGGCAGAACATGTGGACATGCTGTGGTTTTTATTTCAGTCAAAACAGCCCTGATGCTATCGCCTTCAGTCACCCAACACAGGCAGCAGCAGCAAGCTGACCTAAATGATTTTCCTTTTACTACACAAGTTTGTCTCTTTTCGGTTTTTCTTTTTTGTCTCCGTTGAGAACGAGTTTCGCCTCATGAATTGTTATTTCATCTCAGGAGACATCAAAATGCAGTATCGTTAGTATCCCTCCTAAATGTTCAAATGTATAGAGGAACACCTTGAACTATCTAACAGGAAAGTTATATTGCTGCTGCTGATGATTCCAGTATGATAATTATCAACACCAACCAAATTGTTTCTACTACGAGAGGAAATTGCCAGCTGCAAGTCTTTCAGAAGTAGTTAGTTGATACCTATCCACAGGCTAATGGAACCGCCACCTTTTGATGAGAAGTTGAAACGAGTGTTGCTGTGTAGGCTTGGCACAGTACCAGACATAGCTGGAGGGGCAGTGATGCAGAACAGAGCAGAGAGGAGCGTAAGGGATCGAGACATTTAAACGGGCCTCATCCAGAGGTGACAAGGGCACCATGTTCTCTGAACTGTATCTTCTGTCTTTCATTGTCTTTTATTTTCCTATTATTTTAAATGGCCTGTATTTTTTTTCTACTAGAAGGTTTTTTGATATCCATTTAGATTGGAGGTTCATTAAAAAAAGCTCAGACAATAGAGTGACTCCTAATTAAGCCGCACTGCATCTGGCCCCTGGCACCCTATCCTGGTGTTCCATCTATTTTGCTGGGGAGAATTCATTTGTTTCTTAATTAAGAAAAACACCAATAGCGTGAAAAATCTGCTTATGGTACCTGAATCCTAATGAGTTAAGTAGTGAGGGGGAGAACTCATTCCAGTAGCCCTAGAAATGAACTGGAACCTGATAAAAATGAACTAACTAGCCTTGCATAAATTGATGCTGAGGGAGAGAAAGTGCTCCATCATCATGGCCAAGACAATATGCAAACTATCTTCAAAGAAATCAAATTGCCGGAATGTTTTCATTTGCATGTATTAACTATTACCATAATGAGTAGAAGTGCCATTGGACCCGGATTGTGTGTCTGTTCGATTGATAACTCTGATGCATCTGTAAATAGTCTCCCCTCAATATGATGCTACCAGTCAAATCAGCGTTGAACTGTGGAGAGGTTTTTACAGCCTTGTACAAACCTGATGCAGTGTTGAATCTGTGTCATCATCCTGTAACCACTATCCTTAAACAGGAAGCAGCTGGGAGACGTTGTCTTTAAGACACTGCTGAGGAGGAGAGGAGAGCACCTGGCTGGGGGCAGTTCCGCGAGGCTGTAGCTGGACCCAGAACCAGATTCAGTAGGCAGGGAGGCACACTGCTCCTCCATCTCCCTCACATGTCTCAACCCTTCCAGGATACCAGCAGCTCACTTATCTCCTTCCTCAACACCCCACCATAGCCCACGTTGGACAACGCGGGCAACCAGCCAAAGATACTGATGTTTTTGTACTGCAGGCGTCATGCAAAACATTTGAACTGTCTTAATATTCCAAATCATTTTTTCAACATGCTATTTCAGAGGATCAGCCGCTTGGGTCAAATTATTCAATTAAGTGTCTGTTTATTACTGATACCAAAGCTGGGTAGCAGTTCTACTTATCACCTTTTCTGCAGATTGGTGTTCTCACAGAATACCACCATAAAGATTGCCTCCCTGTAATTAAAATGGCACAGAGACAAATCTGGCACAGGGGCTAAGACACGGGGAAATGAGGGAGGTAGGGGGAAATTGCAGGGGGCAACGTTCTCTGTCATCCAATGAAAAAGTTTGGGCTACAAGCGTTTAACTAAACGGGTGTCAGAGAGGATATATGGCGAAGGAAGAGGATGGGTGTGAAGCGAGCAGAGAAAACGATGAGCCTTTGGGTGGCGTCGTTGTTGTTGTTGTTGTTGAGAGCTGCTGTTGTAGGCTACAGAAGGCGGTTGGTTCATGAACAGTTGGTGGTGAACGATCGGCCTCTTGTTGCCATTCGTTTTGAACCAAACGGGTAAACAGGAGGCTGGATGCTAGTCTGATTCGTCCGGTGGCACTGCATTGCTGTTTGGATGTCCTCCTAAACCACAGCCAAGCTTCCCTCCCAGAGCTGTGTTTGATGAGCAATTGGCAGGCTATAGAGACACGTGTACTCGCATCTCGTGGCAAACATACCTTTCACAGAGTCAGACTCGACAGACATGTGACTTCTCTGAGAGGGAAAAAGGAGAAGGAAATGAAAGCAGCAATAAGCTGAGGATGTTAAACCCAGACATGAGAAAGACGTGAGACACAACTTTGGATTTAGACTGAATCTTCATGCGCTTTTGACAATTTGCATTGTTATCGCCTGATAACTGGTGATGTTTTTACTTGGTTGTACATTTTTATGTGGAATATGTTAAACGTAAACCGGGCTATAACGACTCCTTTAATGACGTGGGGATCTTGCTCCCCCCGGGTCGAGTCTTAGTGGGCTTCCAGTGCGGGATGGCTGATATCTAAATATTAAAAGCGAGTTTCAAGCTCATCTGCAAATGTGATTTGCACATATCACACTTCTGCAGTCACTAGGCTGCTTCACCACCAAGCTTCGAGAGAGAGAGAGAGAGAGAGAGAGAGAGAGAGAGATACGTACGGGGTGTTATTGATTTATTCCATATCTGACCTAATTTAAATCCCTGCCAACAAACTCATATGCATACTGTAGATTTGCTAAATTAGAGAGCGCAAACCTTGAGCTTCTGGGAGAGACAGGTGTAAACATCACTGTTGTCATAACGCACCTCCAATAAATCTGAACATCATGGCAGCGTGCTGCTATAGAGCACCACATCATTTGGACATGGTTTTGAAGCCTGAGGGCCCAGGGGAATGCCCTCCAGAACGAAGGTGCCCATTGACATGCCAAGATAGAATTATGACTGTCTGTCTTTGTTCCTCACCGTGTTCCTCACAGAGACCTAGTCATTTGGTTGTAATACGGAAACATCTTGGAAAATGGAGGCTGTGATATTGTGCCGGTCTTTTCAATAGGAATATTCTCTGGATTTGAAGGAGTGGAATGGTTCTTTCTTTTAATGTTGTAAGTACATTATTAATGAAATAATAATACTATTAATAATAACAAACTCATAATAATAACAGTTATGCAAATAACCATGAACAATCATAATAGATAATTTTTTGCGTTACACAAGCATTTTGTTTTGTCATATTTTTCATTTTTGACATATTGGCATGATCAGATGTTTGACATTGTGGAGTGAATAAAATGGCAGAATATGTTGAGGGCGGTGTGTTGTCTGTGACTCTAGCGGCTGTTGTCATGATAATCCTCTCATTTGGAATGTCAGGATCAGCAGGTTAGGGCTCTC
>NC_056431.1:14293662-14303662 GCF_018296145.1 Oncorhynchus tshawytscha | reverse complement strand
GGATGCTGGCCCATGTTGACTTCAATGCTTCCCGTCACCTGTCACCGACTACCATACCCTGTCACCTACTACCATACCCCGTCACCTACTACCATACCCCGTCGCCTGTCACCTACTACCATACCCTGTCACCTACTACCCTACTACCATACCCCGTCGCCTGTCACCTACTACCATACCCTGTCACCTACTACCATACCCCGTCACCTACTACCATACCCCCTGTCACCTACTACCATACCCTGCCTGTCACCTACTACCATACCCCGTCGCCTGTCACCTACTACCATACCCTGTCACCTACTACCATACCTGTCACCTACTACCATACCCTGTCACCTACTACCATACCCCGTCGCCTGTCACCTACTACCATACTACCATACCCCGTCGCCTGTCACCTACTACCATATCCCGTCGCCTGTCACCTACTACCATACCCCGTCGCCTGTCACCTACTACCATACCCCACCTACTACCATACCCCTGTCACCTACTACCATACCCTCGCCTCACCTACTACCATACCCTGCCTGTCACCTACTACCATACCCCGTGTCACCTACTACCATACACCCCATACCCCGTCGCCTGTCACCTACTACCATACCCCGTCGCCTGTCACCTACTACCATACCCCGCCTCACCTACTACCATACCCCCGTCGCCTGTCACCTACTACCATACCCTGTCACCTACTACCATACCCCGTGTCACCTACTACCATACCCCGTCGCCTGTCACCTACTACCATACCCCGTCCTGTCACCTACTACCATACCCCGTCGCCTGTCACCTACTACCATACCTACTACCATACCCCGTCACCTACTACCATACCCCGTCGCCTGTCACCTACTACCATACCCCGTCGCCTGTCACCTACTACCATACCCCGTCGCCTGTCACCTACTACCATACCCTGTCACCTACTACCATACCCTGTCACCTACTACCATACCTACTACCATACCCCCCGTCGCCTGTCACCTACTACCATACCCCTGTCACCTACTCGCCTGTCACCTACTACCATACCCCGTCACCTACCTGTCACCTACTACCATAACCATACCTCGCCTGTCACACCCATACTCCCCTGTCACCTATACCATCCCCGTCGCCTGTCACCTACTACCATACCCCGTCGCCTGTCACCTACTACCATACCCTGTCACCTACTACCATACCCCGTTGCCTGTCACCTACTACCATACTACCATACCCCGTCGCCTGTCACCTACTACCATACCCCGTCGCCTGTCACTACCATACCCCACTACCATACCCCATCGCCTGCCACCTACTACCATACCCCGTCGCCTGTCACCTACTACCATACCCCATCGCCTGCCACCTACTACCTGTCACCTACCATACCATACACCTTGTCCATTCACCCTCTGCCATCAGACTGTTAAACACCTACTACCATACCCCGTCAATGACACTGTCACCTTTAATCTACCATGATGTACCTAGCCACTTTAAACAATGCTACCTTATATAATGTTACTTACCCTACATTGTTCATCTCATATGCATACGTTGATACTGTACTCTATATCTGCCACTTGGTTTACATACTTATCTCATATGTATATACTATACTCGACTATCATACTGTATCTTGCACTCACCCCTGCTACCATGCCTACTACCATACCCATCCGCCTGTCACACTACTACCATACCCCCCTTACAAAGGTTTTTTTTTAACTATGCCACTTGGTTTACTTAAATATGTTGTCTTGTCCATTAACATCTGCTAACCATGTGTATGTGACAAATAAAATTTGATTTGATTTGATTTGATTTGTATGGCACACATACACAATCAATGTCTCAGTTGTCTCAAGGCTGAAAAAACCTTCTTTAACTTGTCTCCTCCCCTTAATCTACACTGATTGAAGTGGATTTAACAAGTGACATCAATAAGGGATCAGTCTATGTCATGGAAAGAGCAGGTGTTCCTAATGTTTTGTCCACTCAGTGTGTACAGTACACTCAGAGGTTCACCCTTTCACTTCTGAGGTTAGACACACAAGTTATGAGGCATTTAGTGTATACTATACTGTATGGTATTGCCTCCAGTCATTGGATAATGTACTTCCAGACTCGTGAGTAAGCAGAGACAGAGAAAATATGATTCTATTGTAGACATAAAGTACTGCTTTCTTACAAAGGTCAGGCATAGGTCATCCAGCAGTTAGAACAGAATGACATTTCTTACCGTTATTGAATGGTGTTTTTCCTGCCTGTGTTAAATGATGGTTTTGAGTTCGTAGGTGAGGATATCATGTATAGAGCAGTATGAGTCTTCTGTAGACGTCCAGCACCACTGTCCTCCTGGTGAGACAGTGGCTGAAGAGGCATGCCCCCACTTAGCCCTGACAGCACCCAGGAGAAGGCTGAGTCAATGGCTTGATTGTTCAAGTGAAAAACATGCGTACAGTTATACAAGGAAATGATCCGGTCAAGAAATAGAAGTCATTCATTATAAATATGTTTAGGAACCAGTAATTACATGACATATTGATCCTGTTGCTGGGACTGGGGCTTTACGTGCCACAGTGTTATGGCATCTTCTGTAAAGGTTGCATTTCTTATGGAGACTCTTTTTAAGTGTGTATCACACATCCTTTGAGGTATTTATTATCAATATGTCCCCCCCAAAAAAATATTGTACTTTACTATGATCAGTTCACAGAGAAAAGAATGGCTTGTGTGGCTGTAAAAACAAGTGAACGAGTTTCGTTGAACCCTACCCTTTTATTGGTGCTATAGAGGACCACCCTGTGACCGTCAGTCGCCAGTTAGGTGCCTGAGTAAAGTGAGGCAAAATGAACCCAGGCAGCGAGCTCCACAGAGAAGCCAACGTCTGCCGAGGGCCGCAGGCCTGCTCTGAGGTACCTCCAGCATTTTAATGGGATAGTAAAATGCCAGTATGTTTTCATGCGATTCCAATTCAAATTCATTAGATGAAGAAATAAGAATGTGCTATTTCCCTTTAATAGTGAGATAAACAACATGCAAGTCAGCAAACACCATCAAAATCCTGCTTTTGTCTGATCTAAATACTAGATTGATGCTGATTGCTATTCATTACGTTGTTTGTACTTGGTTAACGCTCTTCCCACTACCGTGAGGAATCTGCAGTTAGAAGACCATAGCTCAGACAATCATAGACAACGGGTCTCTCTCTTTCTCTCTCTCTCTCTGCCGTACCAATGATTCCATCTCAAACTGCGAGTCATAAACTTTTAGACATGATGTCATTGGCATGACTGACAACAGAGGCACTGCCATGTCTTCAGTGGAGCCATCCTGCACCCTCACAGAGTGATGTGTGTGTATGTGTGTGTGTGTATTGTCAGCCAGCCTCAGATTAATCCCCACCCCCACATTCTCCCTCTTTTCATCACAATTCCCAAACAAGTATCGGTGGTGAGTTTGTTGACTGTTGATTGTAAGTGCCCGAATTTAGGAACGCTGCCATTTCTAATCACCAAAATTACATTGCTTAGCAACCGGAAAATCAAGTTAAACAATAGCATTGCTTATTGTCGGTCACAGACAGCAGAGAACACATCCGTCTCCACTGTTCCACCACTCCTCCAACCGTTCTGAATACACAAATAAACTGAATTCACACACAGACACAGTCAAATATACAGATGGTAAATGCAACATTCGCTCCACACATTTAGTCTGATCACAGGGTTAGAACAGGCTCTTCTCTTTTATTAGATTTTATGCAATCAAGTACTTTAAGATGAAGAATCCCTCTGAGGGTTGCTGTTACACATTAAGCCATTAAGAATTGAGTAAATGGTGTATCTATTTTATTACGGTGATCACGGATTAAATGAGTGCAGCCCTGTAACACACACAGCCGGCCTTCTCCTAAGCTGCCAGAGCCCTCTGCATCCCAAAGGTCATTATAGGAGAAGAGAGAGCATCAGAGAGTATGTTGCCCCCAGTCTCTCTCGCTCTCTCGCTCTCTCGCTCTTCCTCTCTCTCGCTCTCTCGCTCTCTCTCTCTTCCTCTCTCTCTCTCTCTCTCTCTTCCTCTCTCTCTCTCTCTCTCTCTCTCTCTTCTTCTCACTCTCTTTCTCTCTCTCTTTCTCTTTGAATCTCTCTCCTCTCTCTCTTCCTCTCTCTCTCTCTTCCTCACTCTCTTTCTCTCTCTCTCTCTCTCTCTTCCTCACTTTCTCTTTCTCTTTCTATCTCTCTCCTCTCTCTCTCGCTCTTCCTCTCTCTCTCTCTCTTCCTCACTCTCTCTTTCTCTTTCTATCTCTATCTCTCTCCTCTCTCTCTTTTCTTCTCACTCTCTCCCGCCCTCCCTCTCAGGCTTATAACCACACTAGGAAACTGCACAGGACCAGACAAAATACTTCTTCAGGTTCTCAGATCAGATAGAGTGAATTTGTTTATTTTCTCAAGCTGTGTGGGTAAACGCCTGTGTGTGTGTATCTCTGTGTGTCTGGTGGTAGGGGTGTACATTATCTCCATGGTAGCTTAGTAACTTGAGACAATGTCTATATTACCCCTGCATAAGTTAGTGGCCTACCGTGTGTGTGTGTCTGTGTGTGGTGTGTGTGTCTGTGAATGCGTCTGCGAATGCGTCTGCCAGAGCGCGCGCGCGCGCGCGTGTGTGTGTGTGTGTGTGTGTGTGTGTGTGTGTGTGTGTGTGTGTGTATATATATATATATATATGGAGTGTGCATTAGTTCACCTGGAAGTGTAAAGGCACAGTATCAGCATTGGCACAAAGGACCAGTCACAGTGAAAGTTGGCAGGGATTGAGCTGACCCCTGTTGGGTTTTAGGCTGGCATTATGAATTCATGTTTAGTCTCTCTCAGGTGCTATGTTTTATCCCCAGGCCAGCTTGGACCCATTTTCAATGGACCTTCTGATGAAAAACTGAATAGGTGGGAGAAAAATGATTTCCATGCTGCTGCATTGTTCTGTCAGATTCAATTACCTGACTTCTAATTAGGAGGCTATAGAGGAGGCCTGGTTTGTGATCCAGACATCACACTGTGGATCCGGCTGATAATGGCTGGTATCGCTATCACAGCCCAACCACAAGCAGGCGGGCTGGAAAAAGCAAGCCATGAAATAAGCAGTCACTCATACAAGGCTAAGATATTTGTTTAGAGCTCAATTTATTTGGATTCCTTCACTCAAATGTTTGGGGAACTATGTCGTGTTTTCCTTTCGTCCGCTGAGTTCATTGACGCCCGCTGTGGGGAAAACAAATCGACTGATAGTCTGTATAGCTAGCTACCTCTGATCCCAGGTGCTTGACTTATGAATATTCTGTTCATCATATGTGTGGTCAGAGTATTAGCCAATGGTTTATATAGACTCCACAGGGTAAAACCATATCAGTCTAGGGCTCCATGGGGCTCAGTTGATTTCTACCACACAGAGGCCATGGCTTGAACAAAAGAAGCACTGTGATCACAGTTGGTCTGCATTCAGCTCAGCACTATTAGCAGTGGCTTCTCCACTGTGTTAGTATTTGAAACTGGGCTGAAGTTTCCTCCTTCGGCTGAAGAACATTCAGACCTAGATAGATAGAGGTGATACAGTCAGACCTAGATAGATAGAGGTGATACAGTCAGACCTAGATAGATAAAGGTGATACAGTCAGACCTAGATGGATAGAGGTGATACAGTCAGACCTAGATAGATAAAGGTGATACAGTCAGACCTAGATAGATAAAGGTGATACAGTCAGACCTAGATGGATAGAGGTGATACAGTCAGACCTAGATAGATAAAGGTGATACAGTCAGACCTAGATGGATAGAGGTGATACAGTCAGACCTAGATAGATAGAGGTGATACAGTCAGACCTAGATAGATAGAGGTGATACAGTCAGACCTGGATAGATAAAGGTGATACAGTCAGACCTAGATAGATAGAGGTGATACAGTCAGACCTAGATAGATAAAGGTGATATAGTCAGACCTAGATAGATAGAGGTGATACAGTCAGACCTAGATAGATAGAGGTGATACAGTCAGACCTAGATAGATAAAGGTGATACAGTCAGACCTAGATAGATAGAGGTGATACAGTCAGACCTAGATGGATATAGGTGATACAGTCAGACCTAGATAGATATAGGTGATACAGTCAGATAGTCAGACCTGGATTGATAGAGGTGATACAGTCAGACCTAGATAGATAGAGGTGCTACAGTCAGACATAGATGGATATGGGTGATAAAGTCAGGGCTGATGGTCAGTGGCTGGCAGGGCTGATGGATAGGGGTGTTACAGTCAGGGCTGATGGTCAGTGGCTGGCAGGGCTGATGGATAGGGGTGATACAGTCAGGGCTGATGGATAGGGGTGGTACAGTCAGGGCTGATGGATAGGGGTGATAGAGTCAGGGCTGATGGTCAGTGGCAGGGGGCTGATGGATAGGGGTGATACAGTCAGGGCTGATGGATAGGGGTGGTACAGTCAGGGCTGATGGATAGGGGTGGTACAGTCAGGGCTGATGGATAGGGGTGGTACAGTCAGGGCTGATGGATAGGGGATAGAGTCTGATGGTCAGGGCTGATGGTCAGTGGCAGGCAGGGCTGATGAATAGGGGTGATACAGTCAGGGCTGATGGATAGGGGTGGTACAGTCAGGGCTGATGGATAGGGGTGGTACAGTCAGGGCTGATGGATAGGGGTGGTACAGTCAGGGCTGATGGATAGGGGTGGTACAGTCAGGGCTGATGGATAGGGGTGGTACAGTCAGGGCTGATGGATAGGGGTGGTACAGTCAGGGCTGATGGATAGGGGTGATAGAGTCAGGGCTGATGGTCAGTGGCAGGCAGGGCTGATGGATAGGGGTGATACAGTCAGGGCTGATGGATAGTGGTACAGTCAGGGCTGATGGATAGGGGTGGTACAGTCAGGGCTGATGGATAGGGGTGGTACAGTCAGGGCTGATGGATAGGGGTGGTACAGTCAGGGCTGATGGATAGGGGTGGTACAGTCAGGGCTGATGGATAGGGGTGGTACAGTCAGGGCTGATGGATAGGGGTGGTACAGTCAGGGCTGATGGATAGGGGTGGTACAGTCAGGGCTGATGGATAGGGGTGGTACAGTCAGGGCTGATGGATAGGGGTGGTACAGTCAGGGCTGATGGATAGGGGTGATAGAGTCAGGGCTGATGGTCAGTGGCAGGCAGGGCTGATGGATAGGGGTGATGCAGTCAGGGCTGATGGATAGGGGTGGTACAGTCAGGGCTGATGGATAGGGGTGGTACAGTCAGGGCTGATGGATAGGGGTGGTACAGTCAGGGCTGATGGATCGGGGTGGTACAGTCAGGGCTGATGGATAGGGGTGGTACAGTCAGGGCTGATGGATAGGGGTGGTACAGTCAGGGCTGATGGATAGGGGTGGTACAGTCAGGGCTGATGGATAGGGGTGGTACAGTCAGGGCTGATGGATAGGGGTGGTACAGTCAGGGCTGATGGATCGGGGTGGTACAGTCAGGGCTGATGGATAGGGGTGGTACAGTCAGGGCTGATGGATAGCAGTCAGGGCTGATGGATAGGGGTGGTACAGTCAGGGCTGATGGATAGGGGTGGTACAGTCAGGGCTGATGGATAGGGGTGGTACAGTCAGGGCTGATGGATAGGGGTGGTACAGTCAGGGCTGATGGATAGGGGTGGTACAGTCAGGGCTGATGGATAGGGGTGGTACAGTCAGGGCTGATGGATAGGGGTGGTACAGTCAGGGCTGATGGATAGGGGTGGTACAGTCAGGGCTGATGGATAGGGGTGGTACAGTCAGGGCTGATGGATAGGGGTGGTACAGTCAGGGCTGATGGATAGGGGTGGTACAGTCAGGGCTGATGGATCTGGTACAGTCAGGGCTGATGGATAGGGGTGGTACAGTCAGGGCTGATGGATAGGGGTGGTACAGTCAGGGCTGATGGATAGGGGTGGTACAGTCAGGGCTGATGGATAGGGGTGGTACAGTCAGGGCTGATGGTCAGTCAGGGCTGATGGATAGGGGTGGTACAGTCAGGGCTGATGGATCGGGGTGGTACAGTCAGGGCTGATGGTCATTGGCTGGCAGGGCTGGAGTAGACACAGATATACCTGACTACCATGGCATTCAGGCAGGTTTGGTTGACACAGGTATGGCAGTATTACTTCATTTCCAATGGGAACGGGGCCAATACTGAACATTAGAAGCTTTCCAAAGAAGAAGGAAGAGCCTTTTTGTGATGATGTTTAATGTTGGGAAGAGAAAGGTTGGTAGTGGACGGTGTCAGTGTCCTACTGAACTCTAGAGGGTTGATAAGAGGGTAAAGGATCACACATTCCTTTGGGCTGTTCCCCAGCACGTATAGAACCAGTGATTTATATATACAATAGATGACTGACAGGGTGTGCTGTTTTGAATCAACCGCGCCTCCATCTCTCCGCTCCCCCACCAATTATAGAAATGCATTTATTAATGTCTACATATCTTTTGCCATGTTTATTCTATTACACACACCTTAATGCAGACTTTTAAATGATATTATGTCAGGTAAACATCAAATATATATATATACAATTTCTTCTTAAAGTATTGCACATTTTTTGAAAGTTCTAATGTAAAACGAGTTAGGAGTGCAGTGCTAGTTATTTAGAAAGTCATTATTCTTATCATTGCTGTCTCTGAAATACTTCCAGGTCTCTCCATGCTATGAATACTGTATAATAAACTAAACATGTGAGGGAAGCATTCAAACTTGGGTAATCTACGCAGACCCCAAGAAGTAGCCTTCCAAACTCCTTTCATGTGTCCGACTATGTTTGGATCTCACTTTTATTTTACAATATGCAATAACACTGGTTATATTTTTGAGTTTATTTGGTTATCACAACTTGTGTTGCTAGAGTAGAGGACACAAGATAACCATTATAGCAGACTGTATCCTATCTAATCTTCCCCATCTCTGTTCTTATTGGCCATGACAATCTCTCATCTCGTATTATTGAACTACAGATGTATTTTGTAAGGCCAAATAGTGGTGTTTAATTTACCCTGCAATGAGGTAGAATCGTTCAGTTGTACACACACATCCCCTTTTCAGCTGTGTAATGAATGTAAACGGACACAGACAGAGTGAAGGAGGGTTTTTCCTCTTCTGTCGCTCCTCAATAGGCAGACGGGTTTAACTCCAGTCATGTAATCTGCCCTTGATAGTGGAGATATGAATCTCTCAGTATCATCTGAAGCGATGGCGGAGAAGACTCATCAACTCCATTCATGTTTCACTCTCTTTCACTCCTGGTGGAGTCAGTAGAAGACGTCAGACAAGATTATAAAACTGTATCCTAATTTACAGCCTCGCTCTCTCTCTCTGTCTCTCTCTCTCTCTCTGTCAGCCTCTCTCTCTCTCTCTCTCTCTCTCTCTCTGTCAGCCTCTCTCTCTCTCTGTCTCTCTCTCTCTCTGTCTCTCTCTCTCTCTGTCTCTCTGTCTCTCTCTCTCTGTCAGCCTCTCTCTCTCTCTCTCTCTCTCTCTGTCTCTCTCTCTCTCTGTCAGCCTCTCTCTCTCTCTCTGTCTCTGTCTCTCTCTCTCTGTCTCTCTGTCTCTCTCTGTCAGCCTCTCTCTCTTTCTCTCTCTCTCTCTGTCAGCTCTCTCTCTGTATGTCTCTTTCTTGGCATGGGAAACATGTCTCTCTGAGGTAGACAACATACAAAGTGAATATATAAAGTGAAAAACTCTCATACAGAAGTCTGAATGTCATTTATATAAAGACTCTCTCTCTCTCTGTACAAATGGCTAAAGGACACAAGATAAAATAAATAAGCTCTCTCTCTCTGTCAGCCTCTCTCTCTCTCTCTGTCTCTCTCTCCCTGTCTGTCTCTCTCTCTCTGTATGTCTCTCTCTCTCTCTCTCTCTCTCTCTCTCTCTCTGTCTCAATTCAATTCAATTCAATTCAATTCAAGGGCTTTATTGGCATGGGAAACATGTGTTAACATT
>NC_056431.1:14216162-14281162 GCF_018296145.1 Oncorhynchus tshawytscha | reverse complement strand
ATGTATATCTGTCTCTGTCTCTCCCTCTATGTATATCTGTCTCTGTCTCTCCTCTATGTATATCTGTCTCTGTATATCTGTCTCTCCCTCTATGTATATCTGTCTCTGTCTCTCCTCTATGTATATCTGTCTCTGTCTCTCTCTCTGTATATCTGTCTCTGTCTCTCCTCTCTATGTATCTGTCTCTGTCTCTCCTCTATGTATATCTGTCTCTGTCTCTCCCTCTATGTATATCTGTCTCTGTCTCTCTCCCTCTATGTATATCTGTCTCTCCTCTATGTATATCTGTCTCTCTCCTCTCTATGTATATCTGTCTCTGTCTCTCTCTCTCTGTATATCTGTCTCTGTCTCTCCCTCTATGTATATCTGTCTCTGTCTCTCTCCCTCTATGTATATCTGTCTCTGTCTCTCCCTCTATGTATATCTGTCTCTGTCTCTGTCTCTCCCTCTATGTATATCTGTCTCTGTCTCTCCCTCTATGTATATCTGTCTCTGTCTCTCTCCTCTATGTATATCTGTCTCTGTCTCTCCCTCTATGTATATCTGTCTCTGTCTCTCTCCTCTATGTATATCTGTCTCTGTCTCTCCCTCTATGTATATCTGTCTCTGTCTCTGTCTCTCCCTCTATGTATATCTGTCTCTGTCTCTCCCTCTATGTATATCTGTCTCTGTCTCTCTCCCTCTATGTATATCTGTCTCTGTCTCTCTCCCTCTATGTATATCTGTCTGTCTCTGTATATCTGTCTCTCTCTCCTCTATGTATATCTGTCTCTGTCTCTCTCTCCCTCTATGTATATCTGTCTCTGTCTCTCTCTCCCTCTATGTATATCTGTCTCTGTCTCTCTCCCTCTATGTATATCTGTCTCTGTCTCTCTGTCTCTATGTATGTCTGTCTCTGTCTCTGTCTCTGTCTCCTCTATGTATATCTGTCTCTGTCTCTGTCTCCCTCTATGTATATCTGTCTCTGTCTCTCTCCTCTATGTATATCTGTCTCTGTCTCTGTCTCTCCCTATGTATATCTGTCTCTGTCTCTCCCTCTATGTATATCTGTCTCTGTCTCTCCCTCCCTCTATGTATCTGTCTCTGTCTCTCCCTCTATGTATATCTGTCTCTGTCTCTCCCTCTATGTATATCTGTCTCTCCTCTATGTATCTCTGTCTCTCTCCTCTATGTATATCTGTCTCTGTCTCTCCCTCTATGTATATCTGTCTCTGTCTCTCCCTCTATGTATATCTGTCTCTGTCTCTGTCTCTCTCCTCTATGTATATCTGTCTCTGTCTCTCCTCTATGTATCTCTGTCTCTGTCTGTTCTGTCTCTCTCCTCTCTATATCTGTCTATCTGTCTCTGTCTCTGTCTCTGTCTCTGTCTCTCCCTCTATGTATATCTGTCTCTGTCTCTCTCCTCTATGTATATCTGTCTCTGTCTCTCTCTCCTCTCTATCTGTATGTCTCTGTCTCTGTCTCTCTGTCTCTGTCTCTCCTCTCTATGTATATCTGTCTCTGTCTCTCTCCCCTCTATGTATATCTGTCTCTGTCTCTGTCTCTGTCTCTCCCTCTATGTATATCTGTCTCTGTCTCTGTCTCTCCCTCTATGTATATCTGTCTCTGTCTCTGTCTCTGTCTCTCCCTCTATGTATATCTGTCTCTGTCTCTCCCTCTATGTATATCTGTCTCTGTCTCTCTCTCTCTATGTATATCTGTCTCTGTCTCTCTCCCTCTATGTATATCTGTCTCTGTCTCTCCCTCTATGTATATCTGTCTCTGTCTCTCTCCCTCTATGTATATCTGTCTCTGTCTCTGTCTCTGTCTCTCTCCCTCTATGTATATCTGTCTCTGTCTCTCTCCTCTATGTATATCTGTCTCTGTCCCTCTCCCTCTGTATATCTGTCTCTGTCTCTGTCTCTCTATCTGTCTCTGTCTCTGTCTCTCCCTCTATGTATATCTGTCTCTGTCTCTCTCCTCTATGTATATCTGTCTCTGTCTCTCCCTCTATGTGTATCTGTCTCTGTCTCTGTCTCTCTCCTCTATGTATATCTGTCTCTGTCTCTGTCTCTGTCTCTGTCCCTCTATGTATATCTGTCTCTGTCTCTCCCCTCTATGTATATCTGTCTCTGTCTCTCTCCTCTATGTATATCTGTCTCTGTCTGTCTCTGTCTCTCCCTCTATGTATATCTGTCTCTGTCTCTCCTGTCTCTCTCCTCTATGTATATCTGTCTCTGTCTCTCCCTCTATGTATATCTCTGTCTCTCCTCTATGTATATCTGTCTCTGTCTCTCCCTCTATGTATATCTGTCTCTGTCTCTCCTCTATGTATATCTGTCTCTGTCTCTGTCTCTGTCCCTCTCCCTCTATGTATATCTGTCTCTGTCTCTGTCTCTCCCTCTATGTATATCTGTCTCTGTCTCTCCCTCTATGTATATCTGTCTCTGTCTCTCTGTATATCTGTCTCTGTCTCTCCCTCTATGTATATCTGTCTCTGTCTCTCTCCTCTATGTATATCTGTCTCTGTCTCTGTATGTATATCTGTCTCTGTCTCTGTCTCTCCCTCTATGTATATCTGTCTCTGTCTCTCCCTCTATGTATATCTGTCTCTGTCTCTCTCCTCTATGTATATCTGTCTCTGTCTCTCTCCCTCTATGTATATCTGTCTCTGTCTCTCCCTCTATGTATATATCTATGTCTCTGTCCTCTCCCTCTATGTATATCTGTCTCTGTCTCTGTCTCTCCTCTATGTATATCTGTCTCTGTCTCTCCCTCTATGTATATCTGTCTCTGTCTCTCTCCCCTCTATGTATATCTGTCTCTGTCTCTCCTCTATGTATATCTGTCTCTGTCTCTCCTCTATGTATATCTGTCTCTGTCTCTCTCCCTCTATGTATATCTGTCTCTGTCTGTCTGTCTCTGTCTCCCTCTATGTATCTCTGTCTCTGTCTCTCTCCTCTCCCTCTATGTATATCTGTCTCTGTCTCTGTCTCCCCTCTATGTATATCTGTCTCTGTCTCTGTCTCTCCTCTATGTATATCTGTCTCTGTCTCTCTCCCTCTATGTATATCTGTCTCTGTCTTCTCTCCTCTCTGTATATCTGTCTCTGTCTCTCCCTCTATGTATATCTGTCTCTGTCTCTCTCCCTCTATGTATATCTGTCTCTGTCTCTCTCCCTCTATGTATCTGTCTCTGTCTCTGTCTCTCCCCTCTATGTATCTCTGTCTCTGTCTCTCTCCTCTCCTCTATGTATATCTGTCTCTGTCTCTCTCTGTCTCTCTCTAGTATATCTGTCTCTGTCTCTCTCCCTCTATGTATATCTGTCTCTGTCTCTCCCTCTCTATGTATGTCTCTCTGTCTCTGTCTCTCTGTCTCTGTCTCTCTCCTCTATGTATATCTGTCTCTGTCTCTGTCTCTGTCTCCTCCTCTATGTATATCTGTCTCTGTCTCTGTCTCTCCTGTCCTCTATGTATATCTGTCTCTGTCTCTGTCTCTCCTCTATGTATATCTGTCTCTGTCTCTCCTCTATGTATATCTGTCTGTCTCTCCCCTCTATGTATATCTGTCTCTGTCTCTCCCTCTATGTATATCTGTCTCTGTCTCTCTGTTTCTCCCTCTATGTATATCTGTCTCTGTCTCTCTGTCTCTCTGTCTCTGTCTCTGTCTCTCCCTCTATGTATATCTGTCTCTGTCTCTCCCTCTATGTATATCTGTCTCTGTCTCTCTCCTCTATGTATATCTGTCTCTGTCCTCCTCTATGTATATCTCTGTCTCTCCTCTATGTATATCTCTGTCTCTGTCTCTGTCTCCCTCTATGTATATCTGTCTCTGTCTCTCTATGTATATCTGTCTCTGTCTCTCTCCCTCTATGTATATCTGTCTCTGTCTCTGTGTCTCCCTCTATGTATATCTGTCTCTGTCTCTCCCTCTATGTATATCTGTCTCTGTCTCTCTCCCTCTCTGTATATCTGTCTCTGTCTCTGTGTCTCCCTCTATGTATATCTGTCTCTGTCTCTCCCTCTATGTATATCTGTCTCTGTCTCTGTCTCTCTCCCTCTATGTATATCTGTCTCTGTCTCTCTCCCTCTATGTATATCTGTCTCTCCTCTATGTCTGTCTCTGTCTCTCCTCTATGTATATCTGTCTCTGTCTCTGTCTCTCCCTCTATGTATATCTGTCTCTGTCTCTCCCCTCTATGTATATCTGTCTCTGTCTCTGTCTCTCCTCTATGTATATCTGTCTCTGTCTCTCTCCTCTATGTATATCTGTCTCTGTCTCTGTCTCTCTCTATGTATATCTGTCTCTGTCTCTCTCCTCTATGTATATCTGTCTCTGTCTCTCTATGTATATCTGTCTCTGTCTCTGTATATCTGTCTCTGTCTTCTCTATGTATATCTGTATCTGTCTCTGTCTCTCTGTCTCTCCCTCTATGTATATCTGTCTCTGTCTCTCCCTCTATGTATATCTGTCTCTGTCTCTCTCCCTCTATGTATATCTGTCTCTGTCTCTCCCTCTATGTATATCTGTCTCTGTCTCTCTCCCTCTATGTATATCTGTCTCTGTCTCTCCCTCTATGTATCTCTGTCTCTGTCTCTGTCTCTCTCTCTCTCCCTCTATGTATATCTGTCTCTCTCCCTCTATGTATATCTGTCTCTGTCTCTGTCTCTCCCTCTATGTATATCTGTCTCTGTCTCTCCCTCTATGTATATCTGTCTCTGTCTCTCCCTCTATGTATATCTGTCTCTGTCTATGTATATCTGTCTCTGTCTCTCTCCCTCTATGTATATCTGTCTCTGTCTCTCTCTCTATGTATATCTGTCTCTGTCTCTCCCTCTATGTATATCTGTCTCTGTCTCTGTCTCTCTATGTATATCTGTCTCTGTCTCTCTATGTATATCTGTCTCTGTCTCTGTCTCTGTCTCTCTCCCTCTATGTATATCTGTCTCTGTCTCTGTCTCTCTCTCTATGTGTCTCTGTCTCTGTCTCTCTCTCTATGTGTCTCTGTCTCTGTCTCTCTCCCTCTATGTGTCTCTGTCTCTGTCTCTCTCTCTATGTGTCTCTGTCTCTGTCTCTCTCTCTATGTGTCTCTGTCTCTGTCTCTCTCCCCTCTATGTATATCTGTCTCTGTCTCTCTCTTGGTGACATGTAGCCTGTTTCTGTCAGCCTCCTGAGGTTGAAGATCTGTCTCTGCGCTGTATATCTGCGCCTGTCTCTCACGATGCTGTCTGTGTGGGTGGACCAATTCAGTTTGTCTGTGATGTGTATCTGTCTCTTAAACTTACTACCCTCTCCACTACTTTTCCATCGATGTGGATAGGGGGTGTTCCTCTGCTGTTTCTGTCTCTGAAGTCCACAATCATCTCCTTAGTTTTGTTGACTTGAGTGTGAGGTTATTTTCCTGACTGTCTCACTCCCTCTATGAGGGCCCTCACCTCCCTCTATGTAGGCCTGTCTCTGTCGTTGTCTGGTAATCAAGTCTCCTACCACTGTTGTGTCTGTCCGCAAACTTGATGATTGAGTTGGAAGCTCTCTGTCTGTCTCCCTCTATGTGCTGTGGCCACGCAGTCGTGGGTGAACAGGGAGTACAGGAGAGTCTCTCTCTCTCAGAACGCACTGTCTTGTGGGGCCCCAGTGTTGAGGATCAGCGGGGTGGAAATGTTGTTGCCCACCCTCACCACCTGGGGCGGCTCCCTCAGGATAGTCCAGTACCCAGTTGCACAGGGCGGGGTCGAGACCCAGGGTCTCGAGCTTGATGACTGCTTGTATTCTGTTTCTCTACTATGGTGTTAAATGCCGAGCTGTAGTCGATGAACAGCATTCTCACATAGGTATTCCTCTTGTCCAGATGGGTTAGGTAGTGTGCAGTGTGGTTGAGATTGCATCGTCTGTGGACCTATTTGGGCGGTAATATCTGTCTCTGTTTCTCTCCCTCTATTGTAGTGGGTCTAGGGTGTCAGGTAGGGTGGAGGTGATATGGTCCTTGACTAGTCTCTCAAATGTACTTCATGATGACGGAAGTCTATGTATCTCTGTCTCTGTCTCCTCTATGTGTCTCTGTCTCTCTCCCTCTCTATGTATCTCTGTCTCTGTCTCTGTCTCTCTCCCTCTATGTATCTCTGTCTCTGTCTCTGTCTCTCTCCTCTCTATGTATCTCTGTCTCTGTCTCTCTCCCCCTCTATGTATATCTGTCTCTGTCTCTGTCTCTCTCCCTCTATGTATCTCTGTCTCTGTCTCTGTCTCTCTCCCTCTATGTATATCTGTCTCTGTCTCTCTCTCTATGTATATCTGTCTCTGTTTCTCTCCCTCTATGTATATCTGTCTCTGTCTCTGTCTCTCTCCCTCTATGTATATCTGTCTCTGTCTCTGTCTCTCTCCCTCTATGTATATCTGTCTCTGTCTCTGTCTCTCTCCCTCTATGTATATCTGTCTCTGTCTCTGTCTCTCCCTCTATGTATATCTGTCTCTGTCTCTCTCCCTCTATGTATATCTGTCTCTGTCTCTGTCCCTCTATGTATATCTGTCTCTGTCTCTCTCCCTCTATGTATATCTGTCTCTGTCTCTCCCTCTATGTATCTCTGTCTCTGTCTCTCTCCCTCTATGTATATCTGTCTCTGTCTCTCTCCCTCTATGTATATCTGTCTCTGTCTCTCTCCCTCTATGTATATCTGTCTCTGTCTCTCTCCCTCTATGTATATCTGTCTCTGTCTCTCTCCCTCTATGTATATCTGTCTCTGTCTCTCTCCCTCTATGTATATCTGTCTCTGTCCCTCTATGTATATCTGTCTCTGTTTCTCTCCCTCTATGTATATCTGTCTCTGTTTCTCTCCCTCTATGTATATCTGTCTCTGTCTCTCCCTCTATGTATATCTGTCTCTGTCTCTGTCTCTCCCTCTATGTATATCTGTCTCTGTCTCTCCCTCTATGTATATCTGTCTCTGTCTCTGTCTGAAAAATTGGCTCTCAAAATTATTCAGCCCCCTTAAGTTAATACTTTGTAGCGCCACCTTTTGCTGCGATTACAGCTGTAAGTCGCTTGGGGTATGTCTCTATCTATCTGTTTGCACATCGAGAGACTGACATTTTTTCCCATTCCTCCTTGCAAAGCAGCTCGAGCTCAGTGAGGTTGGATGGAGAGCATTTGTGAACAGCAGTTTTCAGTTCTTTCCACAGATTCTCGATTGGATTCAGGTCTGGACTTTGACTTGACCATTCTAACACCTGGATATGTTTATTTTTGAACCATTCCATTGTAGATTTTGCTTTATGTTTTGTCATTGTCTTGTTGGAAGACAAATCTCCGTCCCAGTCTCATTCTTCCAGAATGGTCCTGTATTTGGCTCCATCCATCTTCCCATCAAATTTAACCATCTTCCCTGTCCCTGCTGAAGAAAATCTGTCAGGCCCAAACCATGATGCTGCCACCACCATGTTTGACAGTGGGGATGGTGTGTTCAGGGTGATGAGCTGTGTTGCTTTTACACCAAACATAACGTTTTGCATTGTTGCCAAAAAGTTCAATTTTGGTTTCATCTGACCTATGTCTCTGTCTCTGTCTCTCTCCTCTAGAGCACCTTCTTCCACATGTTTGGTGTGTCTCCCAGGTGGCTTGTGGCAAACTTTAAACGACACTTTTATGGATATCTTTAAGAAATGGCTTTCTTCTTGCCACTCTTCCATAAAGGCCAGATTTGTGCAATATACGACTGATTGTTGTCCTATGGACAGAGTCTCCCACCTCAGCTGTAGATCTCTGTAGTTCATCCAGAGTGATCTGGGCCTCTTGGCTGCATCTCTGATCAGTCTTCCCTTGTATGAGCTGAAAGTTTAGAGGGACGGCCAGGTCTTGGTAGATTTGCAGTGGTCTGATACTCCTTCCATTTCAATCTTATCGCTTGCACTAGTATATCTGTTGGGTCTGTTTAAAGCTTGTAAATCTTTTTGTATCCAAATCCCTCTTTAAACTTCTCTCACAACAGTATCTCTGTCTCTGCCTCTGTGTTCCTTGTTCTTCATGATGCTCTCTGCGCTTTTAACTGGACCTCTGAGACTATCACTGTGCAGGTGCATCTCCCTCTATTTATATCTGTCTCTGTTACCACAGGTGGATTGTCTTTATCATCATTAGTCATTTAGGTCAACTTTGATCTTCTGAGATCCTCTGTCTGAACTTCTGTCTCTCTCCCTCTAGAGAGTTTGCTGCACCCTCTGTATATCTGTCTTTTGCACCCCTATTTTTCAGTTTTTGATTTGTTAAAATAGTTTGAAATATCTGTCTCTGTCTTTCCACTTCATGATTGTGTCATATCTGTCTCTGTTCTTCTCAAAAATATACAGTTTTATATCTTTATGTTTGATATCCTGTCTGGCTGTCTCTGTTCAAGGGGGTCTCCCTCTATGTATACTCTGTCTCTAGGCACTGTATATCTGTCTCTGTCTCTCCCCTCTCTATGTCTCTCTGTCTCTGTACTGTCTCTCCCCTCTATGTATATCTGTCTCTGTCTCTCCCTCTATGTATATCTGTCTCTGTCTCTCTCCTCCCTCTATGTATATCTGTCTCTGTCTCTCTCCTCTATGTATATCTGTCTCTGTTCTCTATGTATATCTGTCTCTCTCCCTCTATGTATCTCTGTCTCTGTCTCTCCCTCTGTATCTCTGTCTCTGTCTCTCCCTCTATGTATCTCTGTCTCTGTCTCTGTCTCTCCCTCTATGTATCTCTGTCTCTGTCTCTGTCTCTCCTCTCTATGTATCTCTGTCTCTGTCTCTGTCTCTCTCCCCCTCTATGTATATCTGTCTCTGTCTCTCTGTCTCTGTCCCTCTATGTATATCTGTCTCTGTCTCTCTCCCCCTCTATGTATATCTGTCTCTGTGTCTCTCTCTCCCTCTATGTATCTCTGTCTCTGTCTCTGTCTCTCTCCCTCTATGTATATCTGTCTCTGTCTCTGTCCCTCTATGTATATCTGTGTCTGTCTCTCCCTCTATGTATCTCTGTCTCTGTCTCTGTCTCTGTCCCTCTCCCTCTATGTATATCTGTCTCTGTCCCTCTATGTATATCTGTGTCTGTCTCTCCCTCTATGTATATCTGTCTCTGTCTCTCCCTCTATGTATATCTGTTTCTGTCTCTGTCTCTCCCTCTATGTATATCTGTTTCTGTCTCTCTCCCTCTATGTATATCTGTCTCTGTCTCTCTCCCTCTATGTATATCTGTCTCTGTCTCTGTCTCTCTCCCTCTATGTATATCTGTCTCTGTCTCTCTCCCTCTATGTATATCTGTCTCTGTCTCTCTCCCTCTATGTATATCTGTCTCTGTCTCTCTCTCTCTATGTATATCTGTCTCTGTCTCTGTCTCTCCCTCTATGTATATCTGTCTCTGTCTCTCTCCCTCTATGTATATCTGTCTCTGTCTCTGTCCCTCTATGTATATCTGTCTCTGTCTCTGTCTCTCCCCTCTATGTATATCTGTCTCTGTCTCTGTCTCTCCCTCTATGTATATCTGTCTCTGTCTCTGTCTCTCTCCCTCTATGTATATCTGTCTCTGTCTCTGTCTCTCCCTCTATGTATCTCTGTCTCTGTCTCTGTCTCTCTCCCTCTATGTATATCTGTCTCTGTCTCTCGCCTCTATGTATATCTGTCTCTGTCTCTCCCTCTATGTATATCTGTCTCTGTCTCTGTCTCTCTCCCTCTATGTATATCTGTCTCTGTCTCTCCCTCTATGTATCTCTGTCTCTGTCTCTCTCCCTCTATGTATATCTGTCTCTGTCTCTCTCTCTCCCTCTATGTATATCTGTCTCTGTCTCTCTCCCTCTATGTATATCTGTCTCTGTCTCTCTCTATGTATATCTGTCTCTGTCTCTCCCTCTATGTATATCTGTCTCTGTCTCTGTCTCTCCCTCTGTGTCTCTGTCTCTCTCCCTCTATGTATATCTGTCTCTGTCTCTGTCTCTCCCTCTATGTATATCTGTCTCTGTCTCTCTCCCTCTATGTATATCTGTCTCTGTCTCTCTCCCTCTATGTATATCTGTCTCTGTCTCTCTCCCTCTATGTATATCTGTCTCTGTCTCTCTCTCTCCCTCTATGTATATCTGTCTCTGTCTCTCTCCCTCTATGTATATCTGTCTCTGTCTCCCTCTATATCTGTCTCTGTCTCTCCCTCTATGTATATCTGTCTCTGTCTCTCTCCCTCTATGTATATCTGTCTCTGTCTCTGTGTCTCCCTCTATGTATATCTGTCTCTGTCTCTCCCTCTATGTATATCTGTCTCTGTCTCTGTCTCTCTCCCTCTATGTATATCTGTTTCTGTCTCTGTGTCTCCCTCTATGTATATCTGTCTCTCTCTCTCTCCCTCTATGTATATATGTCTCTGTCTCTCTCCCTCTATGTATCTCTGTCTCTGTCTCTCGCCCTCTATGTATATCAAATCAAATCACATCAAATGTTATTTGTCACATACACATGGTTAGCAGATGTCAATGCAAGTGTAGCGAAATGCTTGTGTTTCTAGTTCCGACAATGCAGTAATAACCAACAAGTAATCTTGCTAACAATTCCAAAACTACTACCTTATAGACACAAGTGTAAGGGGATAAAGAATATGTACATAAAGATATATGAATGAGTGATGGTACAGAGCGGCATAGGCAAGATACAGTAGATGGTATTGAGTGCAGTATATACATATGAGATGAGTATGTAAACAAAGTGGCATAGTTAAAGTGGCTAGTGATACATGTATTACATAAAGATTCAGTAGATGATATAGAGTACAGTATATACATATACATATGAGATGAATAATGTAGGGTATGTAAACATTATATTAGGTAGCATTGTTTAAAGTGGCTAGTGATATATTTTACATAATTTCCCATCAATTCCCATTATTAAAGTGGCTGGAGTTGAGTCAGTGTGTTGGCAGCAGCCACTCAATGTTAGTGGTGGCTGTTTAACAGTCTGATGGCCTTGACATAGAAGCTGTTTTTCAGTCTCTCCGTCCCAGCTTTGATGCACCTGTACTGACCTCGCCTTCTGGATGATAGCGGGTGAACAGGCAGTGGCTCGGGTGGTTGTTGTCCTTGATGATCTTTATGGCCTTCCTGTGACATCGGGTGGTGTAGGTGTCCTGGAGGGCAGGTAGTTTGCCCCTGATGCGTTGTGCAGACCTCACTACCCTCTGGAGAGCCTTACGGTTGTGGGCGGAGCAGTTGCCGTACCAGGCGGTGATACAGCCCGACAGGATGCTCTCGATTGTGCATCTGTAGAAGTTTGTGAGTGCTTTTGGTGACAAGCTGAATTTCTTCAGCCTCCTGAGGTTGAAGAGGCGCTGCTGCGCCTTCTTCACGATGCTGTCTGTGTGGGTGGACCAATTCAGTTTGTCTGTGATGTGTACGCTGAGGAACTTAAAACTTACTACCCTCTCCACCACTGTTCCATCGATGTGGATAGGGGGGTGTTCCCTCTGCTGTTTCCTGAAGTCCACAATCATCTCCTTAGTTTTGTTGACGTTGAGTGTGAAGTTATTTTCCTGACACCACACTCCGAGGGCCCTCACCTCCTCCCTGTAGGCCGTCTCGTCGTTGTTGGTAATCAAGCCTACCACTGTTGTGTCGTCCGCAAACTTGATGATTGAGTTGGAAGCGTGCGTGGCCACGCAGTCGTGGGTGAACAGGGAGTACAGGAGAGGGCTCAGAATCGCACCCTTGTGGGGCCCCAGTGTGTGAGGATCAGCGGGGTGGAAATGTTGTTGCCCACCCTCACCACCTGGGGGCGGCCCGTCAGGAAGTCCAGTACCCAGTTGCATATCGAGACCCAGGGTCTCGAGCTTGATGACGAGCTTGGAGGGTACTATGGTGTTAAATGCCGAGCTGTAGTCGATGAACAGCATTCTCACATAGGTATTCCTCTTGTCCAGATGGGTTTAGGGCAGTGTGCAGTGTGGTTGAGATTGCATCGTCTGTGGACCTATTTGGGCGGTAAGCAAATTGGAGTGGGTCTAGGGTGTCAGGTAGGGTGGAGGTGATATGGTCCTTGACTAGTCTCTCAAAGCACTTCATGATGACGGAAGTCTATGTATATCTGTCTCTGTCTCTCCCTCTATGTATCTCTGTCTCTGTCTCTCAACCTCTATGTATCTCTGTCTCTGTCTCTCTCCCTCTATGTATCTCTGTCTCTGTCTCTCAACCTCTATGTATATCTGTCTCTGTCTCTCCCTCTATGTATATCTGTCTCTGTCTCTCCCTCTATGTATCTCTGTCTCTGTCTCTGTCCCTCTCCCTCTATGTATATCTGTCTCTGTCTCTCCCTCTATGTATATCTGTCTCTGTCTCTGTCTCTCCCTCTATGTTTCTCTGTCTCTGTCCCTCTCCCTCTATGTATATCTGTCTCTGTCTCTGTCTCTCCCTCTATGTATCTCTGTCTCTGTCTCTGTCCCTCTCCCTCTATGTATATCTGTCTCTGTCTCTGTCCCTCTATGTATCTCTGTCTCTTTCTCTTCTCTCTCCCTCTATGTATCTCTGTCTCTGTCTCTCAACCTCTATGTATCTCTGTCTCTGTCTCTCTCCCTCTATGTATCTCTGTCTCTGTCTCTCTCCCTCTATGTATCTCTGTCTCTGTCTCTCAACCTCTATGTATATCTGTCTCTGTCTCTCTCCCTCTATGTATATCTGTCTCTGTCTCTCTCCCTCTATGTATCTCTGTCTCTGTCTCTCAACCTCTATGTATATCTGTCTCTGTCTCTCAACCTCTATGTATATCTGTCTCTGTCTCTCTCTCTATGTATATCTGTCTCTGTCTCTCTCCCTCTATGTATATCTGTCTCTGTCTCTCTCCCTCTATGTATCTCTGTCTCTGTCTCTCTCCCTCTATGTATATCTGTCTCTGTCTCTGTCTCTCCCCTCTATGTATCTCTGTCTCTGTTTCTCTCCCTCTATGTATATCTGTCTCTCCCTCTGTCTCTCTCCCTCTATGTATATCTGTTTCTGTCTCTGTGTCTCCCTCTATGTATATCTGTCTCTGTCTCTGTCTCTCCCTCTATGTATATCTGTTTCTGTCTCTCTCCCTCTGTTTATCTGTCTCTGTCTCTGTCCCTCTCTGTTTATCTGTCTCTGTCTCTGTCCCTCTCTGTATATCTGTCTCTGTCCCTCTATGTATATCTGTCTCTGTTTCTCTCCCTCTATGTATATCTGTCTCTGTTTCTCTCCCTCTATGTATATCTGTCTCTGTTTCTCTCCCTCTATGTATATCTGTCTCTGTCTCTGTCCCTCTATGTATATCTGTCTCTGTCCCTCTATGTATGTCTGTCTCTGTCCCTCTATGTATGTCTGTCTCTGTCTCTCCCTCTATGTATATCTGTCTCTGTTTCTCTCCCTCTATGTATGTCTGTCTCTGTCTCTCCCTCTATGTATATCTGTCTCTGTCTCTCCCTCTATATATATATGTCTCTCCCTCTATATATATCTGTCTCTGTCTCTGTCCCTCTATGTATATCTGTTTCTGTCTCTCTCCCTCTATGTATATCTGTCTCTGTCTCTCCCTCTATGTATATCTGTCTCTGTCTCTCCCTCTATGTATATCTGTCTTTGTCTCTCCCTCTATGTATATCTGTCTCTCCCTCTCTCCCTCTGTTTATCTCTCTGTATCTCTCTCTGTCCCTCTCTGTATCTCTCTCTGTCCCTCTCTGTATCTCTCTCTCTCTCTGTCTCTCTATCTCTGGGGCTCTGTGATGCTCCTATGGAGGCCCACTGGAGAGTAGTGAGCTTGTCACTTCCCTACTTCCCTACTCCCAGCTCACACCTGCTACTGCTGGGAGGACTATCAGACACACAACACCTAGCTCAGTCAATCCCACCAACTACTCTTTGAACTTCAATTCAATTAGATTGCTGCTTTATTTTATTTTCATATTGGTCACACCCTGCCATCACAGGAGTTCAATTACCACCTGCTCCAGGATACAGTGTGAAGATGACAGAGCTGTCACACACATACACAGAGGTGCATACATGCGCACACACACACACACACACACACACACACACACACACACACACACACACACACACACACACACACACACACCCCCAGTTCTTGGGTTTTAGTGCCCCAGGTGTCCCCAGAATTACTGGCTCATGAATGCCATAAATTAGCTTTTGAATGAAGAACCAATACTTTGAATGTCTCCTTTTCCTTCAACAAGAAATGTTTTGAATTATTCTTTCTTTTTCACACCTCTAAACTTTTAGGATTTGAAAACGTCTACAAAAAAAAAATAATTGTTTTCATGCTTTGCGTAGGCTATGCCCTCAATAATCATATCAATGTCAGTGGCCCTTTGTTCTTCAAAAAAAGTTTTTTTTTTTTAAATGTATATTTTGAAAACGTTCCAAAATGTGATTTAACAGCATCACCTCTGGTATACGTGTTTATTGTGAGAGGTATGCACTGTAACACGAGAACCACTGAATAGATTGTGATTCACAGCCCTGGAGAAACCATTTGATGCCTCCTTTGTCTTGGATAATACCAAGCCTCAAATCTCCTTACCCTTTCTGATGTTTTGGAATAAAGTAAGAGTTATCCGAAGTGCCAACTGTTCGTTTTGGAGATACTTAAATAATCTTTCCCTTGTCATGTACCATTTTTACCAGTCAGATGTTTTACTTTCACTATCTGAGCTTAGCTAAGTGTCCCACTTCCTCTTAAAACCCAAGTGATGTCCTATCCAACTTTCCTTTCTTTTTATCGTTGCAAGTTCTGCTCAATCATCAGGTATAGCCATTTTCCAGCCATGTTCCATTGCTCAGTGAGATCTCTTTAAACCTCATTTAAACCTGTGTCTGAGTGGCATAAATTTACCCCACTTATGTTGAAAGTGCCTGCGAATGAAACAGGACGCAATCCTGGACCAGCATTAAACGGTTTAAGTGTGTTATTCCTCGACTATAGGAGGAAAAAAAGGGCCCCTTGATTAACTAAACCCTCTCAAATGTGATGGCCGTGGTGTAATTAGTCCGGTGCGGAGTTGAACGTAGGTTTTAAAGCAGCCACTCATCCCCATGGCCTTTATCTTCTCTTCCTTCCTTCCTCCTCTCCTCCCTCTCGGAGAATACAGTCTCCCCTGTGAAGGAAGGTTTCCACTGGACCACACTGTGGGACTTTGTGGTCTTAGCTTAGCCTTGTATCTGTGTAGTCACTCTGCGAAATGGGCTTGTCACAGGGACCTAAAACCTCCATTAAAAGTTGGAGCCTATAATAGGTATTAAAAAGCTGTGGGAACACAAAGAGGAGGACCAATTTTCATTAACATATGAAGCACTTATTAACTTTGATCGGAGTGCGGTGAAGTAGCAAAGCCGCTTAAAGGCGCAAAGGTCAAGAAGTTGAATGGCACCAGAGTCGTACCCGTCTGCCTTACCCTTGCAGAAAAGGCAGGGCCTCCTTCAGATAACTGGTGGGAGCACCTTGACGCCCCAGCGTGACTTGACTTGGTCATGACTGAGACTCTTCACACAATTCATAGGGCCATGGTTGTTTGACTCTGGAGCCTGTGCATTCTTCTGTTCCTGTCCTGCACCTGTTATTGATGACCTTTTGTTTACGTCTTTTAACCAGGAAAAGACCCTTGAGCTCAGAAACCTGTTTTGCGAGGGGGACCTTTTGCGAGGGGGACTTTTGCTGGTTCTATATGCGGTGTGTAGTGAAGATACGCCGACACACCATATTATGTCGTCACCTTGTCTTTTGGCAGCTGCTTGAGGCCTTGAGTCTTATTAAGTCCGCTGTCGTGTCTTTTGGCAGCTGCTTGGGGCCTTGAGTCTTATTAAGTCCGCTGTCGTGTCTGTTTGGCAGCTGCTTGGGGCCTTGAGTCTTATTAAGTCCGCTGTCGTGTCTGTTTGGCAGCTGCTTGGGGCCTTGAGTCTTATTAAGTCTTCGTGTCTGTTTGGCCTTGAGTCTTATTAAGTCCGCTGTCGTGTCTGTTTGGCAGCTGCTTGGGGCCTTGAGTCTTATTAAGTCCGCTGTCGTGTCTGTTTGGCAGCTGCTTGGGGCCTTGAGTCTTATTAAGTCCGCTGTCGTGTCTGTTTGGCAGCTGCTTGGGGCCTTGAGTCTTATTAAGTCCGCTGTCGTGTCTGTTTGGCAGCTGCTTGGGGCCTTGTCCGCTGTCTGTTTGGCAGCTGCTTGGGGCCTTGAGTCTTATTAAGTCCGCTGTCGTGTCTGTTTGGCAGCTGCTTGGGGCCTTGAGTCTTATTAAGTCCGCTGTCGTGTCTTTTGGCAGCTGCTTGGGGCCTTGAGTCTTATTAAGTCCGCTGTCGTGTCTGTTTGGCAGCTGCTTGGGGCCTTGAGTCTTATTAAGTCCGCTGTCGTGTCTGTTTGGCAGCTGCTTGGGGCCTTGAGTCTTATTAAGTCCGCTGTCGTGTCTGTTTGGCAGCTGCTTGGGGCCTTGAGTCTTAGTAAGTCCGCTGTCGTGTCTGTTTGGCAGCTGCTTGGGGCCTTGAGTCTTATTAAGTCCGCTGTCGTGTCTTTTGGCAGCTGCTTGGGGCCTTGAGTCTTAAGTCCGCTGTCGTGTCTGTTTGGCAGCAGGCGTCATACATTTTTGTTGTTGTTGTTGCGTGGTCCAATGTTTAAAAAAAAAACTTTTACCCCTTTTTCGTGATATCCAATTGGTAGTTACAGTCTTGTCTCATCGTTGCAACTCCCGTACGGACTCGGGAGAGGCGAAGGTCGAGAGCTGTGCGTCCTCCGAAATACGACCCAAGCAAGCCGCACCGCTTCTTGACACAATGCTTAACCCGGAAAGCAGCCACACCAATGTGTCAGAGGAAACACCGTACACCTGGCGACCGTGTCAACGTGTACTGTTCCCCCGCGACAGGAGTCTCTAGAACGCGATGGGACGTGGACATCCCTGCCTGCCAAACCTTCCCCTAACCCGGATGACGCTGGGCCAATTGTGTGCCGCCCCATGGGTCTCTCGGTCGCGGTCGGCTGCAGCAGAGCCTGGACTTGAACCAGGATCTCTAGTGGCACAGCTAGCACTGAGATGCCTTAGACCACTGCACCACTCGGGAGGCCCGCGTCATTCAATGTTTTAACAAAGAATGAGTCTATTCTTTCCCAGAATCCCTGTCCCTTATACACATTCTTATTCAGAATGTCATGTATGTAGTAATCTGTGTTTCTGCAAACTGTCTAAGCGTTCCACTTTGTGGACACCTTCAACTACTTGGAGAGTGTCACTCTTCATTTCTACCCATGCCTACTCATCTACCATGAAATGATAGAGAGGCTGTTGTCTGTCAGTGACACCACATGTCATAATGGCCCTGAAACGGCATACATTGGTGTGAAATGAAGTAGCCAGCTAGAATAGAACAGGGAAGCTCTGTGAGAGGAGAGCAGGTGAACCAACATTCAGTTAGAGAGAGGGCTTCTACCCATGAGCACTCTGGACAAACCACACCCCTCCACCACACACACCCCCACCTTCCACACCCCTGCAGAAACAACCTTGGAGTTTAAAGAATCTCTTCTCAAACAACTTCCTGTGCACGGTCCACCTGCTAGTGAACTGAACGCAGAGGCAGGATTTATACTCTGTTGTCACTCCCAGAGCCATAATTGTGAGAAAGATGCCGTTTTATTTACCGAGTGGCATCTTTTTTTACTGAAATTGTGAAATTTCACCTTGTTCTTGTACCCCTTTTTATTGTTGTGGAAATATGAGTGGGAAGGGGATGGGGGATGTGAAGTTTAACACGGTGCTGGCACAAGCTGCTCTGTGTGTGTGTGTGTGTGTGTGTGTGTGTGTGTGTGTGTGTGCGTGTGCGTGAGATTCGCCTATTTACTGATGATGAAAAGCAGCTTTAATGTACATAGATTGTTATTGATTACATGTGATTCTGATGGTAGTAAAGTGCATACAGTGACCATATAACATGAATGTAATTGCATTTGCAAGAGTGAGACGATTGCATTTTTTGTTCCAATCACTGGTAATAGACCCACATTATGGCATCACAATGCAGTCATACACAGCTTACTTTCTCACAGTTGAAGGGGACCTGAATATCTGGTAGGATACTCATTGTGGTAAATTTCAAATCACATTGACCTTTGATTTGACCTTTCAATGGCTAATCTGAATCCTAGTCAGTCAGAGACGTATAGCAACAAACACGAAGTGGCAGAATTCACTCTTTGTGCCATTCAGAAATAATCAGGATCCACCAACAGAACACATTATTTGGGGGCCACAGCTGCCTGGAATCTGGAATGGTAACTGTGGCATTTTAATGCACAGTTGATTCTGAGGAATATGGGAAATGCTAATTTGTGGCGCGATAAGATGAATCGAGACATCCCTTTAGCCCCATTTGACTCAGTGGAGGAAATGAATCATGAATGTTTGTTAAGTATGACAATCTAACGGGGCCAGATCTACATGCTCCCAGACTGGAGAGAGAGGGAGATAAAACCCTGCGCAGACGCCCAGGAAAACTGCCAGATTCTGTAATGATGGGAATTTATTGGCAGTTACAGAGACAGTGGCAAGGCTTATTCACTAATAAGCTCCCTCCATTGGAGAGCTCCACTGCATAGTGTTGGTGGGGGGTTTTGCCCGTATCTCTGAAAGATGTATGATGTATTCTCTGTAATGGTTCTTCTGAGAGCAGAGACAGAAGTCTTACAGCTATGCTTGACTTTGGTGGAGACGGTGTCTTTTTGGAATGGCTGATCACGACACGGTATTTACTGAATCAACAACCTCCTTTAAACACGAATGACCTTCTGTCTTTTGTCTTTGACTAGATTTATCTAGTTTATCTTCATTAGAAAGCGATGTGATCTTGTTAGCAGTTTGGTTATCATGACAACCTTGAGACTAACGTAGATCTATGGTCGAACCCAATCCTAACCTTAACCTAACGCATCCTATGGTGGTTTAAACATACAGTAACCATCTGCTTTACTGACATCATTCAAACATCATCATTCTCCATGCTACAATAAGACCTTGTAGAGGGAGTAGCAACCTGTCTGTTGGCTGGCTGGTCAGATTAGGCGGCTCTGAGCTCCTTAAAGTCGCACGCGAACCAGATTGACATTTTCAAGGGCTTCCTTGGCAGAGACAATGCTAAAAGGGAGAGAAAAAGCCAATATGTCTTTGTTCCTACCTTGCTGGAGGAGTTGTTTGTGTAAATCGCCTATAAGCTTATTGACCTGGATGTGTGGCACCCGACTGTGTGTGACTGTGATTTGGCTGGAGAGGCTGTCCTTTGATGAAGCAGCGATAGGGAGGCCTGATTCTAACAGCTCACTGACACATGCCCGCAAACTCTGTCCTAACATACAATGTGCTCTGTACCCTACCCCATGCTACCCTATCCTACCCTATCCCATGCTACCCTACCCCATGCCCCCTTTCCCTACCAAATGCTCCCCTACCTCATGCTCCCCTGCCCCATGCAACCCTACCCTACACCATGCTCCCCTACCATACCCCAATCTACCCTATCCCATCCTACCCTATCCTACCCCTTGCTACCCTACCCCAAATCTACCCCATCCTACCCTACCCCATGCTACCCTATCCCACCCTACCCCATTCTACCCTACCCTACCACATGCCCCCTCCCCCTACCCAATGCCCCCCTACCCCATGCCTACCCTACCTCCCCATGCCCTACCCTACCCTACCCCATTCCACCCTACCCCATCCTACCCTACCCCATGCCCACCCTACCCCATTCTACCCTACCCTACCCATGCCCCCTCCCCCACCCCCCACCCCATACTACACCAACCTACCCCATACTACCCTACCCCACCCCATTCTACCCTACCCTACACCATGCTACCCTACCCTACCCCATTCTACCCTGCTACCATTTCCTACACCATGCTACCCCACCTACCCATGCTACCCCATGCTACCCTACCCCATACTACCCTACCCCATACTACCCTACCCTACCCCATGCCCCCTAAACTACCCTACCGCACCCCATTCTACCTAACCCTACCCCATGCTAGCATACCCTACCCCATTCTACCCTACCCCATGCCACCCCCTACCCCATGCTACCCTACCCCATGCCACCCTACCCCATACTACCCTACCCCATGATACCCTACCCCCCCATGCTACCCTACCCCATTCCACCATACCCCATACCCTACCCCATACCCTACCCCATGCCACCATACCCCCATATACCACCCCACCCTACCCCATACTACCCTACCCCATTCCACCCTACCCCATACTACCCTACCCTACCCCCCATTCTACCCTACCCCATACCACCCTATCCTACCCCATACTACTACCCTACCCCATACTACCCCCCATACCCCATACTACCATACTACCCTACCCCATGCCACCATACCCCATACCACCCTACCCCATTCTACCCCATTCTACCATACCCCATTCTACCCTACCCCATACTACCCTACCCCATTCTACCCTACCATACCCCATTCTACCCCATTCCACCCTACCCTACCCCATTCTTCCCTACCCCATTCTACCCTACCCTACCCCATTCTACCCTACCTCATACTCTTCACTTCACCTTTTTCCATTCTCACTCTCAGATACATTCTTTTTCTCATTCACCCCTAAATGTCTTCATTTAATTGCACAAGGAAAGAGTTTTAGCCAGCAGTAGGTTATTGTGACATAGACTATAATGTAGATCATTGACAATCTGTATCCTTTGATAACACGGCATGAAACCATGATATCAAACACAGCCCCCTCTGAATGAAACAGAATGCTTTAATAGTCTATTCGTATGGCAAAAAGGTTTTGAGATAGCTCAGGCACATTGAAATCATGAAGAGGCTGTATGTATCCCTGTATCTTTATCATACTGTAGTCTACATACTGCTACAACATGTTCCTCCTCCATGGTTTCCCGTGCGACATTCGCTAGAGAGGGAACTTCATCAAGCCCAGTGCTTGCCTGTGACATTGTTCATCTCTGTGAGGTTGCCTGGGCGATTGTGTTTAAAATGCATTGCAAACGGTGGTTAGGTAGAAGGCAGCAGGGAATCTGTAATCACTGCTTCATTAAGGAATCATCTTGTAGCTTCATTTCCTGAGCTGTAATTAAACACTTCCAATACGTTTCATTGCAGGGCTTAACATGTTCGCCTGAGATCAAGGTACTGACTTTAATGTTATCTCACCCGGCTTCTTTAAACTCGCTCCACTGAAAGGAACTGTTGATATTGGCCCTTTGTTATCCTCGTCATAACGCCTAGTGATCCCCAGTATGCTAAAGAGCGTCTCCAGCTAACTGTACTCCAGGCCCCCAACAGTAAATAGCGAGGCGGATTCAGAGAGTGGGCTCACTGATAATACCTACTGGGAACGAAGGAAAGAGGGAGAATTTCGCCATCCCAAGCAGACACTTGCATAAGCTAAACTGGGTCACTGTGACCTCATGTTACTGTTAGTAGGACAGTGCTGCAGACTTCCTTCACTTGGACTTTTTTTTCTCTCTCACACAGAGAGGCAGGAAGCTGCTATCCTTTTGGCAGTGTTTGCTGCTGCCTTTGAAGTGAGCCATGTCTGTAGAAAGCCAAACAAGCGTAGTGAGTGTTGGTTGATCTGAAGATGAACCCAGGATGGACACAATGTTAAGGCCTTATTCTGGACTGGACTTATGCATACGTGTTCATCTCATATGCATACGTTGATACTGTACTCTATATCATCGACTGCATCCTTATGTAATACATGTATCACTAGCCACTTTAACTATGCCACTTGGTTTACATACTTATCTCATATGTATATACTGTACTCGATATCATCTACTGTATCTTGCCTATGCTGCTCTGTACCATCACTCATTCATATATCCTTATGTACATATTCTTTATCCCCTTACACTGTGTATAAGACAGTAGTTTTTTTTGGAATTGTTAGTTAGATTACTTGCTCGTTATTACTGCATTGTCGGAACTAGAAGCACAAGCATTTCGCTACACTCGCATTAACATCTGCTAACCATGTGTATGTGACAAATAAAATTTGATTTGATTTGATTTGATAGACGTGTCCGATATGACACTCTATTTACCTTATAGTACACTACTTTTAGCCAGAGTCAGTAGTAGTAGTAGTAGTAGTAGTAGTAGTAGTAGTAGTAGTAGTAGTAGTAGTAGTAGTAGTAGTAGTAGTAGTAGTAGTAGTAGTAGTAGTCACAGTACCTAAATCCATCCCTCTGCTTCCTTCTTCAATGAAGTCTAATAATAACCCATCAACGCCCTTGGACGTAGTCTGTAGGTTTAACACATCAAAGCAACGGAAAAGATGATGTGACCAGATAGAACTAAGTGTCCCCTCCACTAAGGACAAGCCTACCACCAGCAGTACAGCTCAGAGACTGTAGAGAGGGTTGGGGACATTTTTACATTCTAATTCTTTTGCAGGCGGTCTTATCCAACAGTCTCCCCCCACTGTGCTAGTGTTTTTAGCCACATATATTGGGTTTAGAGCAAGACAAGGGGTTTGATATAGAACAACTTAATTATCTGGGTCTATATAGTGGACTTGGACATGCAAAGCAGAAGAGGTTTTCAAGGAAAATCTACGAAGGTGGTAAGTAGCATTCCCATCACAGTGGTTGCTGTGGCTGTGTAGTGCTGTATGTTCAACAAGGCATTTAAGCACTTTTTAAGCACTATTCCTGCGTATGTCCCCCCCCCTCCCTCTCCTTCTCTCCCCCTCTCTCTCTCTCTCTGTCTCTCTCCCTGTCTAGCTCTCTCCCTCTCTCTCTTTCTGAGCCTCAGCCCTGAGACTGTAAATCTGCTAGAACACACATTCTCCCTCCTCCACAATAGATCAAACAGTAATAAATAGCCACCTTCCTCTCTCTCTCACTCTCTTTTTTCTTGCTCTCCCAACTTTTTTGCTCCTCCTTCCTTCCTGCTACACATGGGCTTCCTCCTGAATGGTAACTCCTGGGAACTCTGCTAGATAACAGTGTTACAGCTGCACCAGCCTCTGGTCCCACAGTTACACACACTTGATACTTCTTGCAATTCAATGCACTGTACTGGACTATTACATAGTAACAATAAGACAATGTATTCAAAGCTGAGGTGACATTGAGTAATGTTAAGAAAATGGTATATATAGCTAACATAACCATTTATTTATTGTTTTGAGCCATAGACCTTTAACATGAGTTACAGTACCTTCAAAAAGTTTTCACACCCCTTGACTTTTTCCACATTTTGTTGTATTATAGCCTGGATGTAGTATTTATTAAACTGAGAGTTTGTGTCACTGGCCTCCACACAATACCCCAAATGAATTAATAATGAATGCTGAAATGTTGAGTCAATAACTATTCAACTCCTTTGTTATGACAAGCCTAAATAAGTTCAGGAGTAAAAATGTGCTTAACAAGTCACATAACAAGTTGAATGGACTCACTCTGTGTGCAATAATAGTGTTTAACATGAGTTTTGAATGACTACATCGTCTCTGTACCCCACATACACAATTATCTGTAAGGCCCCTCAGTTGAGCAGTGAATTTCAACCACAGATTCAACCACAAATACCAGAGAGGTTTTCCAATGCCTCGCAAAGAAGGGCACATATAGGTAGATAGGTAAAAATTTAAAAAGCATCCCTTTGAGCATTGTGAAATTATTAATGACACTTTGGATGGTTTATCAATACACCTAGTTACTACAAAGATAGTGACATCTTTCCTAACTCAGTTGCCAGAGAGGAAGGAAACCGCTCAGGGATTTCACCATGAGGCCAATGGTGACATTAAAACAGTTTGAAGGCTGTGATAGGGAGGATGGATCAACAACATTGTAGTTACTTCACAATGCTAACGTAAATTACAGAGTGAAAAGAAGGAAGCCTGTACAGAAAAAACAAACATTCCAAAACATGCATCCTGTTTGTAATAAGGCACTAAAGTAAAACTGCAAAGAAATTAACTTTATGTCCTGAATACAAAGCGTAATGTTTTTGAAAATCCAACACAACACATCACTGATTACCACTATTCTTATTTTCAAGCATGGTGGTGGCTGCATCATGTTATGGGTATGCTTGTCATCGGTAGCGCTGAGCAATTAATCTAAATGTTGGTTATTTTAATTTTTTTAAACAACTAATTTGTGGACATTGGTTCAATTATTTGAGTTCCACTTCATTCAGTTTTTTTCTGTGAGCTCAATGCGCACATTGCGCTTCAGTTTCTCTAGATATAAATCAGATCATGCCCGAACTGTGCGATGTAGTAGGGAGTTGTAGTTTCCAACAGGCTAATGTTCTACATAGTTTAGCACAGATAACTTGATAATTACCCACAATTACCATAATCCATTGCGCTCCTACATGTCCGGTCTGTTTCTTCTACGCCTGCTATATAAGAGACAGAAGAATGTGCTATCAGGTGGGATACTTAGAGAGCAGTTGCTTTGCGAGGTATTTTTACCTGAAAATACATGATCTAAGTAATTGGTAGTTGGTATTCAGCAGTCATAAAAGTATGCCTTATTTACTTTGAAGAACGAGTAAAATAGTGATTTTTGGCAGACAGCATAGGCAGCAGCTCTATAGAGATGAGATGACTTGGAATGAAATAATAAAGTCATTGTATAAAACAAATGTGATATACACAACAACTGAAATATTTGATTAAAGTAAAGCCATTTTAATAACTGAATCAGTAATGAGCAGTCACTATCATCATGCGACTCGGATGAATAGTTTTATTCTTTGTTGTTACCGCATTTAACCTCCATAATGCATTTAATGTTCAAAATCGTGATTGTTTTTTGAAAAATCGAACCAAAACCGAATCGACCTCAAAAAGAACTAATCGTTCAGCACGAGTCATCTACAAAGGCCAGGGAGATTTTTAGGATAAAAATATATGGAATAAAGCTAAGCCCAGGCAAAATCCTAGAGGAAAACCTGGTTCAGTCTGCTTTCCATCAGACACTTGGAGACAAATTCATCTTTCAGCAGGGCAATCACCTAAAACACAAGACCAAATCTACACTGGAGTTGCTTACCAAGAGGACAGTGAATGGCCTGTAGTAGTTATGGTTTTGACTAAAATCGGCTTGAAAATCTATGGCAAGAATGGCTGTCTAGCAATGATGAACAACCAGCTTGATAGAGCTTGAAGAAACGTTTTAAGAATAATAAGGAAATATCATAGAATCCAGGTGTGCAAAGCTCTTAGAGACGTACCCAGAAAGACTCACAGCTGTAATGGCTGCCAAAGGTGATTCTAACATGTATTGACTTTGGGGTGTGAATACTTATGTAAATGAGATATTGCTCTAATTCATTATTAATACATATGGGGTATTGTGTGTAGATGGGTGAGAAAAACCCCTATTTAATCCATTTTGACTTCAGGCTGCAACACAACAACATGTGGAAGTCCACAGGTGAATACTTTCTGAAGGAACTGATAACAGTTGTTTAAACTGTATTATATGGGTGCTCCTCGATCAAACGTGGTCTGGCAACAATATTATTTAACTGTGAGTGATGTCACTCAACATGCCACTGTCCCATGTCCCCGTCTGTCTACAGGTGAAGAAGATGGCAGTGGAGAAGCAGGGGAGTCAGACATGGATGGGCAGTGTGAGAAGACCAGACACCCAGCTATAGGGCCAGAGGATTGGGATGGACCAAGTAAGTTTACGTCATTTCTCTCTCTCTCTGGTGGTCGTCGTCTGGTTGTCCGGCAGATATCTGACATCCCTCAACCAGAAAGCCGGATTTCAATCAGGAAGTGCCTTTTTTTAATGACATCTAATGACATATTTTGCCCGCTGGGAATGGAATGCACCTCGTAGGATGAGTGCTTTCAAATCTACCAGAGAGGGAAAGAGCAAAGCACATGAGGTATAAACCGCAAAAGTCTCTAAAGTTGGGATAAAATGTGGTTCCTAACAACAATAGATGAAAAACTGGGAAAAGTGATGTGGGGAGCTGAATGAGTATATTATCATTATTATAAGTTAACTTACCAGTGTTGAATGGGTGGGTGAAATTGCTTTGCTCTTAATCTTATGGTATATGTGCTTGAACATAGAATGAAACCCCGGAAGAAAGCTTAGAATGAAAAAAATGTACTATATTTATTTTCTCTTTGAACATCTCATTTTACCATGCAGACTCCCCTTGCTGTTCTTCACAAGAGTTTCGAAAAAATGGTTGTATCTTGTTTTTTTGTTCGTCTTAAAAGTCACTTCATCAAAGTGATGGATAATACGTCGAACAAGATAGCAACACAGCAATTACTGTTGAGGGTGTTACATCCACATTGCTGAACACACAAAATATCATTCCCTTCTAATGCATATGACCTTAAGAATTTATTGCAGCAGGTACATACGTTTATAAAAGTGGGATTTGGACAAGTTATGCTGGTGCTGAAGCCCCCTGCGGTGTGTATTTTATACTGACAGTGAATCAGTGTTATCGGCCCCTATCAGATAATGCATTTATCATTAAATTTTACATTTGCATTTAAATCTGAGGAAGGAAATGAGCATTGCTGGTTAAAGATTAGAGAGGCTGACAGTAATAAAACATCACTGTGATCAGTCAGGAGACAGGGCTGAGGGGGTCAGCGCTCAACTATGGGGGCCACCATGACAAAAAGACAGCAGGCATCACATGACGAAGAGAAGGCCCTTTGGGCCGGGGGAAAATGCTGAGCTTAAAAATACTGCTGTCTTTGAAAGGGAGATAGGATGGGATGGGAGCTCTGACTGGCTGTAATTATACACTGATCTCTCTCTGTCTCTATTCTCTCTCTCTCGCTCTCTGGACATCTCTCTTTCTCTCTCTCTCTCTCTGTCCTTAGCCGTCAGAATATTGAGAATTACAGACTCATAACAGAACACTGACTGCTGGACTGACTGGGGGTTGGGGGTGTTCAATTGGGAGAAAAACGTTTCTCCTACCTAACTGAACTACCTGACTGAACTTGTCCAATACTAATAGAGATTTCAGTTTACCTTTGGCAAACATTTTGATACAGTGTGCCCTAATGAACATGACCCTGGATTGTCTGCCTCATACTTACTCCAGAAACATGACTTCAGATGAGATAGCACTATTGTCTCATGGACCCCTCCTACATACAGGCATGTATCTATCTACCTGGTCAAAGCCCCAAGGACCCATACTCATACAGTGCCTTGCGAAAGTATTCGGCCCCCTTGAACTTTGCGACCTTTTGCCACATTTCAGGCTTCAAACATAAAGATATAAAACTGTATTTTTTTGTGAAGAATCAACAACAAGTGGGACACAATCATGAAGTGGAACGACATTTATTGGATATTTCAATTTCTTTAACAAATCAAAAACGGAAAAATTGGGCGTGCAAAATTATTAGCCCCTTTACTTTCAGTGCAGCAAACTCTCTCCAGAAGTTCAGTGAGGATCTCTGAATGATCCAATGTTGACCTAAATGACTAATGATGATAAATACAATCCACCTGTGTGTAATCAAGTCTCCGTATAAATGCACCTGCACTGTGATAGTCTCAGAGGTCCATTAAAAGCGCAGAGAGCATCATGAAGAACAAGGAACACACCAGGCAGGTCCGAGATACTGTTGTGAAGAAGTTTAAAACCGGATTTGGATACAAAAAGATTTCCCAAGCTTTAAACATCCCAAGGAGCACTGTGCAAGCGATAATATTGAAATGGAAGGAGTATCAGACCACTGCAAATCTACCAATACCTGGCCGTCCCTCTAAACTTTCAGCTCATACAAGGAGAAGACTGATCAGAGATGCAGCCAAGAGGCCCATGATCACTCTGGATGAACTGCAGAGATCTACAGCTGAGGTGGGAGACTCTGTCCATAGGACAACAATCAGTCGTATATTGCACAAATCTGGCCTTTATGGAAGAGTGGCAAGAAGAAAGCCATTTCTTAAAGATATCCATAAAAAGTGTTGTTTAAAGTTTGCCACAAGCCACCTGGGAGACACACCAAACATGTGGAAGAAGGTGCTCTGGTCAGATGAAACCAAAATTGAACTTTTTGGCAACAATGCAAAACGTTATGTTTGGCGTAAAAGCAACACAGCTCATCTCCCTGAACACACCATCCCCACTGTCAAACATGGTGGTGGCAGCATCATGGTTTGGGCCTGCTTTTCTTCAGCAGGGACAGGGAAGATGGTTAAAATTGATGGGAAGATGGATGGAGCCAAATACAGGACCATTCTGGAAGAAAACCTGATGGAGTCTGCAAAAGACCTGAGACTGGGACGGAGATTTGTCTTCCAACAAGACAATGATCCAAAACATAAAGCAAAATCTACAATGGAATGGTTCAAAAATAAACATATCCAGGTGTTAGAATGGTCAAGTCAAAGTCCAGACCTGAATCCAATCGAGAATCTGTGGAAAGAACTGAAAACTGCTGTTCACAAATGCTCTCCATCCAACCTCACTGAGCTCGAGCTGTTTTGCAAGGAGGATGTGCAAAACTGATAGAGACATACCCCAAGCGACTTACAGCTGTAATCGCAGCAAAAGGTGGCGCTACAAAGTATTAACTTAAGGGGGCTGAATCATTTTGCACGCCCAATTTTTCAGTTTTTGATTTGTTAAAAAAGTTTGAAATATCCAATAAATGTCGTTCCACTTCATGATTGTGTCCCACTTGTTGTTGATTCTTCACAAAAAAAATACAGTTTTATATCTTTATGTTTGAAGCCTGAAATGTGGCAAAAGGTCGCAAAGTTCAAGGGGGCCGAATACTTTCGCAAGGCACTGTATATGTTAGTATATCATCATTACTACACTTAAGGTGCACTCCCTCTCAGTTCCAGGTAGTCTCATTAGTATTTCTTAAGATCCTTTATGATCTACTAGTCCATGAGAGAGACATAGTTTCAGAGCCGGATGTGGCTGGCACTCCTTCTTTTGTCTTTGTGGGCAGTGGGCGAGAAATGAATGTTTGAGCATAATAATGCCATTCACTATCCCATCACGCCTGCCATGAAAGGTCATTTCCCTTTTTAATTTTTCCCATTGTGTTGGAAAAGTCAGATGGGCATGTTATAATTTGAATAAAGAGGGAAATCAGACAATCAGATACGAACATTTTGAAATTACATGGCTTCCTGTTCAAAGAGATTAAAAGCAAATGTATTTAGTTTGAGACTGTCTACGCTGTAATCTCTTTGTAAATGTTCAGATAGTGGTAGCATTCAAACTCTTTGTTATTTCTTGGCTTAAGTTTAAGCAGGTGCGATAAAGATCAGCACCGGATCATTTTGAATCACTCAGTGTGTGTGTCTGAATAGGATGTATAATGGCTGTTGCGTCCTCACCTGTCTTTGGTGCTCCTATTCAAACACCCTGGACATGTTCCTCTGTCGATAAAATGACTAAAGCAGCTAACAGTACATTCTCTAATTGATCTTTTCATCTTTATGTACCGTGTAAGGATGAACACATATCAAGTGTTGTAATATAGTCGTTTAGAAGACTCTTTTATCCAAAGTTACTTACAGAACAGTTGACACGGACAGTGACACGTTTATGTGGCCCTTGTAGGAATCGAACCAACAACATTGGTGTTTTCCAGCACCATGCTAACCCACAGCCATTGGAACTACTACTTTTCCAGTGTTCCTTCCTGTATAGTATGCCAGTAGAACCATGTGACTCATTAATCTGATGGGTGTTCTGCCTCTGAAGTCAGTTCTCTCATAGAACGGAGAACACCCAGGGAGTTCTCAATATAACCATGTCATCCCTGAAGCAATCAGCACAGAGATCTGCTGTTTCATGTTCATTTGGCGTCATGGATATTTGAAATCCATGTATAATGATGGGAGATAACCCTGACTGTGAAATACCACTGTTCTTCACTCATTCCCATGGACTACTTTGTCTCCGATACAGATCTGTCGCTGTTCCTCAAGGCTAAATGAGAGTGGCGGGTTTTAGCTAGCTTCTAATGAACTTCTGCACATTCTAATCTACTGGTCTGCTCTGATGAGACACACCCCCGTGAAAAGACAAGGAAACTCAGTTAGCTTCACAGGAGGCTCTCTCTCGTTGCTTCTCGTGTGGTTTTGTCTCGTTACTGTACAGAGTAAAACGTTCTCCCTACGTTTGTAGGAATGCAGTTGTTAGCTTAGGCTTACATGGCTGATTAAGCAGACACTGTGATGTATATCTGTAAACATAATGTAATCTTCCATCTCATGTTAGCATGATACCATGTCATTTTACTGTTCAAATGAACTAAACAACACGCTGCCTCTATTTGTACTAAGTAAGATACATCTGACAAACAGTCTTACTTGAAGATAATGTGTCCAAGATTGCACCAGCAGCTGGGTGAGAAGGTTTATGAAGGAAACAGGGGCAGGGAAGGAGAAGGGAGGAGAGCACTAAACACAAACAGGTGAGCGGAAGTGATGATCACCTTGCCCATAATTCTTTCTGCTTGACTGGTCTGGAACAGGCACAGCCCTGTCCACCTACCCTTCGCTCTGTGCCAGCTGGGCATGAGCCACGGTCGACAGGTTGGGGTCAGCTGAAGGAGTGGCCCTCCGAGACGATGTCCGACGGTCAGACAGGAACAGAGCCCTCCCCTCCATCCCCTTCATCAAGTCATCAAAAGCTGCACAGCAAAACATGTCTGTCCTCAGATGAAGACTCCAGTAGTCTCACAGTTTTTACTCCAGCCCACCTTTGAGTGTGTGCCGATGGCGATGTTTCAGGTTTTATGCACATATGTCACGCGAGGAGAATTTGTAGAGCAGATGGCCACGATACCGTGGCAGGTGCCTCTACAAATGTTTGCCATCGCTGTGCTGCTATTTATATCACTGTGAAACGCAGTCACAAATGTTTGAGGACGGAGGAACGGACAGAGGGACCACTGGCCCTCTTTGTTGAGAGTCAGAATGAACCAAACGAATGAAACCAAAACAAACAGATTAGGGTTGACAGATGTAGGATCTTAATTTGAGTATACTGATCCTACATCGGTGTACCCCAGGCGATACTGACCTGAATGCGTCAGGACAAACTTTTTTGCCGACACAGTGTAATACAGCAGATGCAGTGTAGTAGGTTTGTTGTCCAAATGGGATATAAAGAAAGCTATGAATTCCCCCGTACACCTTCATGTTTGTGGCGACATAATTATAGCACACAATGAGGTAACTGTGAGAGGACCCCAGTCCGCAGGCTGGGGCAGCACAATTCCTATACAGACCCTTGTCATCACGCCTCTAGAAGACGCCATCCTGAACACACACACACACACGGTTAATGAGAGTTCTTCTGGCACCTGACAAGTTCTGCACGGCAACAGTGCATTTTTAATTCTGACTCTGAAGTCCATTAATTGAGGATGTGGTAAGGAAGGAGGGAGGAAGGGGTGCTGGAATGAGAGAAAGAGACAAACGGAGTGCACAGATGCAGATTAGGGCTGCAGAAGATGAGGGTGGAAAAGGGATTTAATGCTAGGATGGATTAGAGAAATCCTTGTAACAATGTTAAATAATTATAGTTCCAGTCGAGATCAAAGCACCATTGATTGAACCCCTCAAGCCTTCAGCACACAGAGTCTTGGAAAGCAGAGATTGGTAAACTAGTGCTCAGACCACTCCGACTGCTCCGGTTAAATTGGATTGGAAATATTAGGATGTAGATGAATCCTTCAGGAGGAGTTTGCAGAGCTTTTGAATGCCGGAAATGTAGCTCGCAAAACCCATTTGAATGGTTTGATACAGATGTAGGATCTTAATTTGACCCAGTTTACTACAGCAGGAAAATAATCCTGCAGCAACAGGAAATGTGAATTATCATGGGATTAGAATTAATGGACATTATTGTAGGGGTTGATACGTTTTTCTTAAAGGAAAATCAAGTCTGACATTTGAAAATGGAAATTACAAACTTCAGAAGCCTTATTAAACCTCAAATACATGATACATGACAAGTTTTACATTTCCTGCATTGCAGGACAATTCTCCTGCAACAGGGTATTAAAATGAAGATCATACGTCTGTAGAACTGCCTGTCTGGGCAGAATGATCGTAAGACCAGGGTGTAGCAACCACCTTGTCTGTAGAACTGCCTGTCTGGGCAGAATGATCATAAGACCAGGGTGTAGCAACCACCTCGTCTGTAGAACTGCCTGTCTGGGCAGAATGATCATAAGACCAGGGTGTAGCAACCACCTCATCTGTAGAACTGCCTGTCTGGGCAGAATGATCATACGACCAGGGTGTAGCAACCACCTCGTCTGTAGAACTGCCTGTCTGGGCAGAATGATCATAAGACCAGGGTGTAGCAACCACCTCGTCTGTAGAACTGCCTGTCTGGGCAGAATGATCATAAGACCAGGGTGTAGCAACCACCTCATCGGATAGATACATACAGTACCTAAAGCATTTTAAGTAGACTTACAGACGTAGTCTGGACTTTTATTTCAGCAAAGTAGAAAACTGAGGAGACTCGTTCAAGTTGTTTTTTCCTCAAATCAACATATTTGGACGTGCATCATAGAGATTCTCTCTCAAAAGGATGTTTTATCTTTCCCAGTGGTTTTATTCAAAGCTTTTTATCAAGTATTGGAAAAATAATGATGAGATTTCAGATGAAACTCTGAAGAACAGCTAGGAACTTTGGGAATGAAAACATGGAAATTAAACTGCAATCTCAGCACTCATTTTCACATCAAGGTTTTTCTGAAATTGTGGGCCATCCCTGGCCCAGAGCATGCCGTGAATGTGTGGTGAACATCTAACCTGGTACTCCACACTGCAAAATAGAAACTTGCTATGCTCTCTCTACTTCACACTACATTCACTTCCTCACACACACACATACATGTGAAGCCCACACACACACACACACACACACACACACACACACACACACACACACACACACATACTATGAAAAGAATGTTTGATTGTGTTGATTAAATATGCAACAAGAGATTAGAGAAATCTCTTCACTCATATGCTGCATTTTTTTCATGCAAATGTACTCACTGATCCGATATACTGTACTAAGAGGATTTATGGCAAAACTTCATGGTTGTTAGTTATATCATCTAAAATAGGACTGAATTAAATTGCTGTTAATATCATTCTAGGTATTTTGAGTAATAGTTTTCTTAGGTACAGTATGTTGGCTGCAACAGTGTCCTTAAAATAGTCAAAAGATATTGATTGACAGATTTTTCAAGATAATCACTATATCATTGGAAAATCACATCTTCATTTTCAGTGTTTCTTATTTCATGGCAGAATTGAATGAGAATGAAAGCTGTTGTAGTAAATATGAAGCTGAACACAGTTGCTGGCTGTGATTCTGCCCTGGGGGACTTGGTTCTCAATGCTGCCTTCTTTCTTTAACACTCTGAATATGTTTGTTCTGCAATGATTACACCCTCTGAGTCTTCCACTTATTTGGAGAAGTATCACTTAATCGGGTGAATATGTGATTTGTGTATTTAAAATGTGCATGGAGATGTTTCGTGAGAGTTATTTGAGAGGATGTTAGACTATGAGTTACTCAACTGAAACTTACAGGAAGTTGAATCCCTCTGCACTCCATAGGATTTCATTTTGCTGTAAATATATAAACTATATTTGTCTGTCTTTCTCAGTGCTGCTCCTCCATGATTCATTGAGAGTTCAACAGAATCTTACTGAGTAGCTGCTCTGGGTCATATTTTATGTACATATATTTGCGCTATTTATGGTAACTTTTTGTTTTAATTCAGTTTGAAAACAGAGCACCTCAAGTCATCAATGCATATGGTTTGGCTATGGGAATGTAAATCTTAAGCTTCACCCTCTGTCTCTCTCTCTCTCTCTCTCTCACTCACACACACACACACACACACACACACACAGTATTGATATCAGAGCAGTGGCCCTGCCTCTCAGACAGTGTGTGTGGTGATGAACTGCTGTGTCTGGCTTGGCCTCCTGGTCACGCCAATTCCAGCTGGGTTTTGTGTGAAGTTGGGGGGGCGGGCACTGGTTGTCAACTGAATTAAAATACCAAATAATAGTAATAATAATGATAATAAAAAGTTAATAAAAAACGCATGTTCCTTCCTGATTGTGAGTGTTGTGGTATTCAATTATGCAATTTTCATTGGCATATTAATCATCTTTTCAACAAACAAGCCGGCGTTAATTAAAGCAAAGCTTGGATAAAGACGTGTTGCCGGATCATCACTCCGTTTATCACCGTGCACAGACCCGCAGTTAAGTCAATTCTGGCTGTGGGATGAATTTCAATGTTCTCCTCGCTCTTTCCTCTGTGTGTGTGTGTGTTTGTGTATAGTTGTGTATGTATTATGTGTAGTGTGTGTGGTGTGTGTGTGTGTGTGTGTGTGTGTGTGTGTGTGTGTGTGTGTGTGTGTGTGTGTGTGTGTGTGTGTGTGTGTGTGTGTGGTTTCTCACTTGTTTGTGCCATTGTCTTGAGGGAGGGCCAGTAACACTGCATGTCAGAGTGGGAGAGGCTGAATATGTTAGTTGTGACTCATTTAAAGTTGTCTTGGTTACCTATTTATTGGAAAGAATGGAAACAAATGACAGGCTACAGCTTTAACCTCACTACCTCCGTATTACAGTTATGATTATACTGCATTATACTATTGAAAAAACATCAGTTATTTGTAATTATTGACACGACAATATATAATTTGAGTGTTGGTTCCTAGCTTGTCTCATTGGAAGGAGAATGGAGATGATTGAGAATCTGTGGAGAGATATACTTGTCCTAATCACAGCTCACTGATCAGCTGCCATTCGTTAACAACCCAGAGAAACCCTGGTGATGTGATGTGAGGAGCCAGAGCCATGCAAACACTTGAGTCAGTCAGTCAGTCAGTGGGCCACCAGAAAAGAGCTCCATCAGCCAGCCATCTGACTGTAGACATGTTGCTTGTCCTCGTCCCCGGCTCCTCCGATGTGGAGCAACTTTATCAGTGCCAGCCGCTCACCCACTTGCTAAACTGGAGGGCCAGCCGCCTCTTAACTTAAACATAAGATCTTTGTGGTTTGAAGCACTCGGCTGCACCGCGCACAATGAGAATCTGAAAGGCAAACAAGACTCCAGTGTCGATGTTGCCCATCACAAAATCACCACACCACCACCACATGGAAAAGAAAAAAACGTCTGTTTCTGCTGTGTCAGCTCGATACTAAATGCACTCAAACAGACTGCTGCACTGGAGCGAGATTCCCTCTCAAGGAAGCAAAATAAAAGAGAGAGAGAGAGAGAGAGAGGGGGAGAGAGAGAGAGAGAGAGAGAGAGAGAGAGAGAGAGAGAGAGAGAGAGAGAAAGAGAGAGAGAGAGAGAGAGAGAGAGAGTCAAAAACCTCCACATGACAATGCCGGAGAAAAGTCAGAACATTTTCCGCCGAAAGATGGGCCATTTCCAAATCCTCGTGCCCTATCAGACAAATTAAAGTAAATCAAGCATGAAATGAAGCAGAAGAGCCCGGAGATAAGGCTCCTTTAAGTCGTTTACAGATTAGGATAGAGAGAGAGGTGCATCTGGTCTCTGGCAGTGAAGGAGGCTAGTTTCTCATTTCACAATAGCAGTCTGTGTATAGGATTACTCTCCCCTGTCACTGACATGGGAAGCAGTGGGGGAAAAGCCATCCACAAAATGTTGCTAAATATGTCCCTAATGTCTCCAACGTACCAAACTTCACTTGTCTCCCATCTGAACGGGGGTATTATGTTATAGCATGTCATGGAAGTGAGTAGTAATCCGATTGTGATTATTATTTATTTTGTGATGTGTATTTTGTCTAATTTGTCAATTAGATGTGTTGTTATTTGGGGTACCTTCTATTCTCAATAGTCTTTCCACCACCATGTGACTTAAAATGTACATGTGATTCAGGATTGGCTAGAGCGGATCACATGACTGTGGCAGTCACTTCCTCTGTCCACACTGAGCATGTCTGAAGTCAGGTTGGAGAGAATTCGACAGTCTTCAATCACCACACTGTATGTTCAAAAGGTGCATATGTGCAGAATGTATTTATTTCACTTTAAATTGAACAAACTGCACTATTACTGTAAATAAAAGATCCAGTTACTGTTACAGTGTATAATTGCCTCGCAAAATATGATTTCTGTTCTATTATTTGTTTTATTTCTTGTTATTTGTTTTATTTCTTGTATTGAATTCCTTTTATGAATTATCTGACATGTGTTGTATCCATTTTTCTTTTCCTTTCTGTTCCATACGTCCTTCTGCCAGGAGTCATTTTATGGTAATAGATCCTACAGTACAGTGCAGTATGTCTGATGTAAATCATTTTGAGACTGGATTGTAATCAGAAAGCGAGTCGGGTGATTTTAAAACCTGTGATGCTCACTCACCTTAACCATCACTTCAACTCAGTGATGCCGTGCTCTACCCGCTGAGCTACAGAGGATCATCTCTAGACTATATAGACCTCATGTACTATACAACACCTATACTCCCATTTCCCCTGAAAACACACACACACACACAGAGAGAGAGAGAGAGAGAGACACACACACACACACACCAACAGTAGGTGCATGGCTCTTTGATGCCGCCCGTAGTGGGCTTGGTGGATTTTGTTTCACTCGTCACATGTATCCTTTCTGGCGGTGATGAGCGGTGGGCTTGGCTGCTATACCCAGTCTGCTCTGAGAGAGACAAGGAGCTGGCCTCATCAGCGGGTAGTTGCTCTCTAAAAGCGCCACCTTGACCTTCCCAGCCCAAGTCTTAGGTTTATCCTCTTTATCACACTATCTCCAGGCATTTAAAAAATACTCCTGAAACTGGATGATTTAACCCGCTTTTACGCTGTTCACATCAAAACTGGATGGAGAAAAAGCTTAATCCATCTTATCTGTTGACTGTCAAACTGCTCCGGCTAAAACCTACTCACAAAAGACAACTAGGTCACCCAGGAAAAACAGAATTCCTGTTTACGGAAAGTTTGAAATCTGGTAATTGACTTGGGGAAGAGGTTTCAGGAGCTCTTTGAAATACTCCAGTCTGTAACTGAAGTGTTAAATTCAATCCCATAGGTAACAGTTACTACGGTAAATATGTTTGCTACTATAGCCTTGTTTGCTTGATTTATTTTCATCAATGTATTTTCCCCTCTTAGAACTGAATATATATATATATATATTTATTTATTAATGAAAGCACGTGTTCTAAACTTCACTAGTTTTGTTCATAAAATTCTGTAAAGCTTTTGTGTTTTAGCAGGCATCCAACCGGTCATAGAGGTATGTGAATGGTTAACTTATAAACATATAGAATCGAATAGAAACAATTATTCAGTCCACCTGACAGGCTAAATAGGAGTGATATCCTTCTGATGCTTCTCAACATGTAAAACAATCAAATCAACAACAAAAAATGTGGTGTCCTCTAGATGTTGTTTGAGATATCTGTGTGAGGAGACTTTCATCCTTTGAAGTTTTCCTGTCTTGTTTTACCAGCTATCAATAGACAGTGTGGCACTTGTATAAGATGGATGTGTTGGAGATTGTTGTCTGTATGCTTACTGCTAACTTCACTAGGCTTTTGATCAAACTGAGGACTTGACAACTGGCATATTCCTATAGTTCAATGATAGCATACCGCCTCAGTGTTTACGTCAATTATATACATCAGAGACAAGTTCTCAGTAGATGTTAGATGTATTTCCTGTTCATATTACAGTTCTCTGATTTCCCTCTTGTGATTAAATGGGATCTAAACAGCAACAATATATTATAATTTCAACCTGCCAGAGTCAATAGAAGGGGTTATACCCTGGTCCTATCCTTTGTGTCAGGGCTAAAATCACAGACAGTATCTATATCTATGGCTAAAATGCCCTAATCTCTATGGCCTGTTTAACTTTTTCCCCAACAAACCCTTGCCTGTCTTGTGGGCCTCAAAACAAACCTGACCTATAGGAGTGTCCTCAAAACAAACCTGACCTATAGGAGTGTCCTCAAAACAAATCTGACCTATAGGAGTGTCCTCAAAACAAACCTGACCTATAGGCGTGTCCTCAAAACAAACCTGACCTATAGGAGTGTCCTCAAAACAAATCTGACCTATAGGAGTGTCCTCAAAACAAACCTGACCTATAGGCGTGTCCTCAAAACAAACCTGACCTATAGGAGTGTCCTCAAAACAAACCTGACCTATAGGAGTGTCCTCAAAACAAGGCTGATCGATACACCTCCTTTTCAAACGTTTCTATGGGCACAGCCAAACAACGGAAGTGATGGATTCGACTTCCGCTTTATTTGCCTGAGTAAATTATTTGAAAAAGTTCATTTATAGAGTATAAAAGTCAAGTAAATAAGTGTATGTGTAATTTTATATTTATTTAATTCAAGTTCGCTAACGTTAGCTAGACGTACTAGTAGGATAGTTTTGTTGTGAGAATAACGTTAGCTAGACGTACTAGTAGGATAGTTTTGTTGTGAGAATAACGTTAGCTAGACGTACTAGTGGGATAGTTTTGTTGTGAGAATAACGTTAACTAGACGTACTAGTGGGATAGTTTTGTTGTGAGAATAACGTTAGCTAGACGTACTAGTAGGGTAGTTTTGTTGTGAGAATAACGTTAGCTAGACGTACTAGTGGGATAGTTTTGTTGTGAGAATAACGTTAGCTAGACGTACTAGTGGGATAGTTTTGTTGTGAGAATAACGTTAGCTAGTACTAGTAGGATAGTTTTGTTGTGAGAATAACGTTAACTAGCGTACTAGTGGGATAGTTTTGTTGTGAGAATAACGTTAGCTAGTACTAGTGGGATAGTTTTGTTGTGAGAATAACGTTAACTAGACGTACTAGTGGGATAGTTTTGTTGTGAGAATAACGTTAGCTAGACGTACTAGTAGGGTAGTTTTGTTGTGAGAATAACGTTAGCTAGACGTACTAGTGGGATAGTTTTGTTGTGAGAATAACGTTAGCTAGACGTACTAGTGGGATAGTTTTGTTGTGAGAATAACGTTAGCTAGACGTACTAGTAGGATAGTTTTGTTGTGAGAATAACGTTAGCTAGACGTACTAGTGGGATAGTTTTGTTGTGAGAATAACGTTAGTTGTGTTGTGGCAGAGTTAAGGCCACCAATCCAATAAAGATAACTATAATAATAAACTATAGGCTACATAACTTGAAAACGTTGGTGAGCATCCACACTAGAGGAACGTTTATAGTTGATCGTTTTACAGTCCTACGCCTGTCAATCAACTGATCCACACATTCTACTGCATGCAGACTATTAATAAGGTGTTAACACAAGACCACAGGTCTCTAACACAGAGATACTGGTTTAGAACATTCCGTGCTTCCAGGGTGGGTTCATTTTCATAGTCACAACTGAAAATAATACTTTGATGTACATGTAATCCTACTGGAAAATAATATAGTAACTTGTGTTCTAAATGTAGCAATTCAACAACATGCGCTGTTTACCCTGCACATCTTTTACAGCACGTCATTGCCTCGTTGCTCAAGTGGTTTGTAAGTGATTTCAATTCTTCTAATGGTTGTCAATTCGTTTGTGTCTAATTTTTCACTGTGCTCATCTCTGTCTGTCCTGTGCAACTATTTGCATCAGTGCAACAATGTTATCACAACCGGCCAAAAGTGGCCACACCAATGCACATTCTTTCCTCAACTTTCCTGGCATGCATTTTCTACGCTGTATGCCTGTTTTACGTTCATCAATTAGCAAGGGCAAGCCTGCTTCTTTCCCTGAATGGGCTATAAGGCCTAGTATAAAACATGATCAAAATAAATGTCCTATAGATTTTGTAGCCTATAGCTTTTCCTGGGATTTCACTAGAAGAGGAGTCTTGCGTCCGAGGCTTATAGCCTATTGCGCACAAAACAAGGCTGACCTATAAGAGTGTCCTCAAAACAAGGCTTACCTATAGGCTCTGGTCTCAAAACAAGGCTGACCTATAGCAGTGTCCTCAAAACAAGGCTTACCTATAGGAGTGTCCTCAAAACAAGGCTGACCTATAAGAGTGTCCTCAAAACAAGGCTTACCTATAGGCTCCGGTCTCAAAACAAGGCTGACCAGGCCTCCCGGGTGGCGCAGTGGTTAAGGGCGATGTACTGCAGCACCAGCTGTGCCACCAGAGACTCTGGGTTCGCACCCAGGCCGGCCGCGACCGGGAGGTTCGTGGGGCGACGCACAATTGGCCCAGCGTTGTCCGGGTTAGGGAGGGCTTGGCCGGTAGGGATATCCTTGTCTCATCGTGCACCAGCGACTCCTGTGGCGGGCCAGGCGCAGTGCACGCTAACCAAGGTTGCCAGGTGCACAATGTTTCCTCCGACACATTGGATGTGCGCTGTGTTAAGAAGCAGTGCGTCTTGGTTGGGTTGTGTATCGGAGGACGCATGACTTTCAACCTTCGTCTCTCCCGAGCCCGTACGGGAGTTGTAGCGATGAGACAAGATAGTAGCTACTAACGCAATTGGATACCACGAAATTGGGGAGACAAAGGGGTAAAAAAAACACACAAAAAAACAAAACAAGGCTGACCTATAGCAGTGTCCTCAAAACAAGGCTGACCTATTGGCTCTGTCCTCAAAACAAGGCTGACCTATAGGAGTGTCATCAAAACAAGGCTGACCTATAGCAGTGTCCTCAAAACAAGGCTGACCTATAGCAGTGTCCTCAAAACAAGGCTGACCTATTGGCTCTGTCCTCAAAACAAGGCTGACCTATAGCAGTGTCCTCAAAACAAGGCTGACCTATAGCAGTGTCCTCAAAACAAGGCTGACCTATTGGCTCTGTCCTCAAAACAAGGCTGACCTATAGGAGTGTCATCAAAACAAGACTGACCTATAGCAGTGTCCTCAAAACAAGGCTGACCTATTGGCTCTGTCCTCAAAACAAGGCTGACCTATAGGACTGTCCTCAAAACAAGGCTGACCTATAGGGGCCCTTTCCCTGCACCCCTTCGTCTTAGCCTAGCACATGCGGTTGTCTAGGAAACTTGCTCTCCCAAAATGGTCAAGTTTCCCCTCCCTCCCACTGCTCAAAAGGAGGGTGTGAGCCAGACAAGCAGGGGGTTCTCGTCTGGGAGAGGGGGAGGAGGAGGGGGAGGAGGAGGAGGAGGGGAGGAGGAGGAGGAGGAGGAGGAGGAGGAGGAGGAGGGAGGAGGAGGGGGGGAGGAGGAGGAGGGAGGAGGAGGAGGAGGGGGAGGAGGAGGAGGAGGAGGAGGAGGAGGAGGAGGAGGAGGGGAGGGGGGGGGGAGGAGGAGGACGAGGAGGAGGAGGAGGAGGAGGAGGAGGAGGAGGGAGAGGTCTATCTGTGTTTTAAAACAAGTGTCTTGCCCAGAGATAATAGTGCTGCTCTGGGTTATAAATGATGCATTTTGTTCTCTTGGACTTGATAATGGAGGTTTAGGGGAAGGGGAGGAAAGTTCATCGCTCTCTTATCAAGGCGCGCTGGCATTTCTCCTTCAGCTGTAACATGTCATATCACATCTCTGCTCCTTTAGAGATGTAGCACCTTTTGTGGAGAGATACTGTACGTTCCATTTCACCCTCTATATGCTCCATGTGGTATATTCATTTGTATCCCATTTGGCACTTCTATAACCTGTTCTGTTAGTAGCGATGGTTGTGATAGCTGCGTCTCTGAACTGACAGATATGGGGTTATTATTGAACGTTGTCACAGCAGTCTCTTACTCTACTGTACACCTCTCTACATAGATTCACATGGTTTCAATTGTTACCATTTTATGATATCTAGTGAATATCCAGTGAATTGTTGTTTTTAAGCGAAAAATATTACATTGGATTGTATTTCCTTTCCAATTGATACATTCAAGGGATAATAGGAAAGTGTTTTTATTAGTTGAAAAAATATTTAACCATGGAAATATGATTTAGGTATAAATACATATAACTAGAATATGTATAGACAACCAACGTAAGTCTTAGTTTTCAGTTGGTCACTGAACTAATATTCATGTTTTAAATCGCTACACTGTTAATCTGCAGCCACCTAACACTGTCATTTGTCATTTATGACCCTCACTGTAGAGAAATGATATTAAGTTAAATCCAAATTGGATGAAGTTCCACACCAGGAGATGTGGAGTACATTATTATATGGAGGAATATTTGAATACAAAGTCTATCCATCATCATCCACTAGGAATCCACCAGTGTTCAAACATTTATACATTGAGATTTTGTGGTAACATTTCTGTGGTAACATTCTGAGTCCCTTGAATGCCGTATTGCCATATAGAAAGGGATACTATGGTTGAGTGATTGTTTACTACTGAACCTACTGCACCCTCCATTCAGAACATACTTCACTGGCTCACATGGATCGAACTACGGTGTTACTGTATGTGGACTGTACCTATATAGATACCACTTGAATGGAGGTGAGGGCAAATGTTCTTCATTTTAAAGAACAGGTCATGTTATTGGAGATCTAATAGTGGATTTAAAAAAGAGGTGATGGGTTCAGGTTTGGGGTGTCTGCCTCGCTCTCCCTCTCTCCCACCCCTCCACCATATATTCTTTAAATCACACCAAGATGGCACCCTGCCACTGAGACACTGCTCATTAGCATTCCGAGCTATGCCAGTGAAGAGAGACGGAGAGAGAGACGATGAGGTTCCCTATTCCTCTTTCTCTCTGTCCCTCTGTCCGCATAACAGCAAAACAAACAGATGCCAGCGTGGAGCATCTTGGGTGCTATCTGAGGAGGATCTCTCCACACACAAAGGGACATTCATTGGGCTGCCAAGTATCAGTGGAGACCAGAGAGAGCAGGAACAGACCCCAGAGTCTAGCGACAGATGATGATCTTATCGAGGGGGGGGGGGACGACTCTTTAGTCACATCATCAGTTGCGTCTTGCCAAGAACTGTGGCATTTCACTATTGGGTGTTGAGCGACATTGAGGGGGACAGAGCGGGTAGGGTTTGTCAGAGCCCCCTGTACTGGAGCTCACTGAAGGCCACTCTTTCTTCAGGCCTTGTCTTTGATTTGTGAGAAAGGGTTCAATACAGTGAGTGTTTCTTTTTTACTTTGTCTTTAAGATTTATTAAGGAAATGAGCAGAGTGGGAAGGTGAGAGTTTTGACACTTGAGTTGTAGTCTCAGTACCTCCGAGAGTTTGATAAACAGTGGTCATTTTGGCTGGGCTAAAGATTTCCCAAAGGAGGCTTCTTCACTTTGACCATCCAAAATAACATAGATATCAGGGAGTATAGATTGTGTACAGACCCCATTTAGATAAAACCAGTTGTCTATTATCATAATGCATGTCTGTATATTTGTTTTCTATAGATAGTGGACTCCTAAATGCTGGTGGCAAATGGAGAGATAAAGTATGAAGGCTTATTATTTTTCAGCTAATGTTTTTGTTGAGGTCGGAGGATTGTATCTGCAACAGATGTGACACACCAGCTGGAAGCCAAGGTCCTCAGGCAACATTTGGTACGGGTCACTAACAACTGGCACACAGACACTGTATGAGGACCTCAAACCTCCAATTGAATTGTACCCCCCTCTCCCTTCTCTCTCACACACCTACTACCATCCCCCCATCTCGAACCAACCAGAGAGGAAACGAGACAGAGAGAGAGTACTTTAACCACTTGTACATCGTTACAACACTGTTACATAATATGACATTTGTAATGTCTTAATTTTTTTTGGAACATCTGTGAGTATAATGTTTACTGTTAATTTTTATTGTTTACTCCACTTTTGTATATTATCTATCTATTCCCATGCCAATAAAGCCCCTTGAATTGAATTGATTTGAGAGACTACCCGCCCGCTGGGGATGGCTGTAGCTAGCGGTCGTTGTGTCAACAGGGCTAAACAGGAACTAGCATCCAAGTGGTTAAAGGGCCTCACTCTTATCAGAGCACAGACAGAATGCATCAAGCGGTGGCTGCATGCGCTCCTTCTCCCTTGCATCGCACTAAGGGAGCCTGCTGCCTCTGATGGTGGCCAGCTGTGCTCCAATGTTGAATCATTTCTCTCTTAATGAGCTTAGCCACCTTCCACCACACCGTCAGTAACACAGTGGGCAACAGACAGAGAGGAGGAGGAGGAGAGAGATAATCATCCCAGTTCATTCTTCCACAAAATAAAGTTGTCTGGACATACAGTAGGCAGTGGTGTCATTGGTATCATACAAAAAGGAACGTTTGCAGTATTGAGATGAGAATATTACTCTAGTTTTGGCATATATTTGTACATTTATCCAACATCAAGTAATTGTTTGGGCTGTAATGTTCTTGAAATGTAGGTGTATTTTATAGCGGAGGGTGTAGCTGATGGCATCAAAAGAAAATGAAGTATTTCTGAAGAGAACTCTTCCTGACTCCAGGGTGTGATTTGACCCAGGTGTGTGTGATCTTTAGGAAACAACAACAACAACCTATTGTTAGCGTAGCCACCCCTTCAACCAATGTTGTTTATGCATGAGAAGGAGCACGTTAGATGAAAGCATTTCCATACAAACAGACTGACACAATAGCGTGTCACAGATACAAGGCTGATATTTACAGAATAGACCTCGTCTGAATAGGTCATTATATCACAGGAGTGTTATTATAAAGTTCAGTGATCATTTCACTTCACTCAACATGCATGGAATACATGCCCAGAATACTGATTAGCAACAACATCAGTGCACATCTAGGTTCAAATAAGTGTTGCAAACTAAATGTATGGTTCATACATGTGCGGTAACTAGAGTAAGAACGTATCAACTATGAGAAATACATGAATACCTTCTGGGTCTGTTTAGATTGTGCCGTACTGTATATTACATTCACTTTACAGTAACAAAGGCGGGAAGATTATGTGAAAATGTGCCTCAATAAAAGGGTGATGAGTTAGAGTCCTGAAGACAACCATAACACCTAGCTTCAGTCAGAGGGAGAGTAGACATTCACAGGAAGATAAAGCAGATAGCGCTTGAGGGGGAAATGTGCACTTGAGAGGCCTGCATGACTTTCCTCTCCCCCAGAAACCCAGCGGTGACCACGCTGCGGCCCCAATTATCATAACTATTTGATTAATCACTGTCCCAAAAAAGTACACTGAATCTAAGAGATAAGATAGCGGGAGTGTTTTAGCTAGCTGCGCTAACAGTGCTATCCTGTTACACAGTTCATTAAGTGTAGCTGTGCACAGCACTAACAAGGGGCCTAGCTTCTTCCTGGATCAATTCGCTGCCTCTCTCGCCGCCTGCCAGTCACTGAGCCTGGCCCTGCGATGTCTCACTGAGATTATCTCTAGAGAAGACACCTTTCAGGCAAAGTTACCGGCCTGTTGTTTTGACCGAGACTCAGTAGCCTCGGTTTTTCTGATGACTGCCTTGCCTGTTTCACCAACTACTTTGCAGACAGAGTTCAGTGTGTCAAATCCGAGGGCATGCTGTCCGGTCCTCTGGCAGTCTCTATGGGGGTGCCACAGGGTTCAATTCTCGGGCCGACTCTTTTCTCTGTATATATCAATGATGTTGCTCTTGCTGCGGGCGATTCCCTGATCCAACTCTACACAGACGACACCATTCTATATACTTCCGGCCCGTCCTTGGACACTGTGCTATCTAACCTCCAAACGAGCTTCAATGCCATACAACACTCCTTCCATGGCCTCCAACTGCTCTTAAACGCTAGTAAAACCAAATGCATGCTTTTCAACCGTTCGCTGCCTGCACCCGCACGCCTGACTAGCATCACCACCCTGGATGGTTCCGACCTTGAATATGTGGACATCTATAAGTACCTAGGTGTCTAGCTAGACTGTAAACTCTCCTTCCAGACTCATATCAAACATCTCCAATCGAAAATCAAATCTAGAGTCGGCTTTCTATTCCGCAACAAAGCCTCCTTCACTCACGCCGCCAAACTTACCCTAGTAAAACTGACTATCCTACCGATCCTCGACTTCGGCGATGTCATCTACAAAATTGCTTCCAACACTCTACTCAGAAAACTGGATGTAGTTTATCACAGTGCCATCCGTTTTGTCACTAAAGCACCTTATACCACCCACCACTGCGACCTGTATGCTCTAGTCGGCTGGCCCTCGCTACATATTCGTCGCCAGACCCACTGGCTCCAGGTCATCTACAAGTCCATGCTAGGTAAAAGCTCTGCCTTATCTCAGTTCACTGGTCACGATGGCAACACCCACCCGTAGCAGGCGCTCCAGCAGGTGTATCTCACTGATCATCCCAACACCTCATTTGGCTGCCTTTCGTTCCAGTTCTCTGCTGCCTGTGACTGGAACGAATTGCAAAAATCGCTGAAGTTGGAGACTTTTATCTCCCTCACCAACTTCAAACATCTGCTATCTGAGCAGCTAACCGATCGCTGCAGCTATACATAATCTATCAGTAAATAGCCCACCCATTTTTACCTACCTCATCCCCATACTGTTTTTATTCATTTACTTTTCTGCTCTTTTGCACACCAATATCTCTACCTGTACATGACCATCTGATCATTTATCACTCCAGTGTTAATCTGCAAAATTGTAATTATTCGCCTACCTCCTCATGCCTTTTGCACACAATGTATATAGACTCTCTTTTTTTTCTTTCTACTGTGTTATTGACCATTGAATTGTTTATTCCATGTGTAACTCTGTGTTGTCTGTTCACACTGCTATGCTTTATCTTGGCCAGGTCGCAGTTGTAAATGAGAACTTGTTCTCAACTAGCCTACCTGGTTAAATAAAGGTGAAAAAAATAAAAATGGTTTTGATTTGAAACCCTCCAACTGATGATGATGATGATGATGGATTCATTATTTTGGCTTTATAAGCAGACGGCTTAACCTGCACTGTTTACTGTTTTATGGACATGAGGGACTGTAGATCTATATGCATGGGGGAAAGAAATAGTAATCTCTTCATGTGCCCTTGAGCAAGGCACTTAACCTTCATTTGCTCCAGGGGTCCTGTACTACTATGGCTGACCCTGTAAAACAACACATTTCACTGCACCCATCTTGGGCATGTAACAATAAAACATATTTTTTATGGATATTATTATTTGTCCATTGTAAAAAATGATATGTATGTATAAAAAACAAAAACAAATAGCAGGACACTTCACAAGATGCCTATCACAGAAAAAGAAAGAGGAGCACTTTTGCAATGATCTTAATTAAGGACAAATTCTACAAATGACTGTGTTTTCTAGGGAACTGGAGGATTTGGCTGACTGTTTTGAGATGCTTGGGGTTTTATGACATGATGACCGTTTCGATGCTTGGTGTTTTATGACATGATGACCGTTTCGATGCTTGGTGTTTTATGACATGATGACCGTTTCGATGCTTGGTGTTTTATGACATGATGACTGTTTTGAGATGCTTGGGGTTTTATGACATGATGACCGTTTCGATGCTTGGTGTTTTATGACATGATGACCGTTTTGATGCTTGGTGTTTTATGACATGATGACCATTTCATGATGCTTTGGTGTTTTATGACATGGTGTTTTATGACATGATGACCATTTCGACGCTTGGTGTTTTATGACATGATGACCGTTTCGACGCTTGGTGTTTTATGACATGATGACCGTTTCGATGCTTGGTGTTTTATGACATGATGACCATTTCGACGCTTGGTGTTTTATGACATGATGACCGTTTCGACGCTTGGTGTTTTATGACATGATGACCGTTTCGATGCTTGGTGTTTTATGACATGATGACCGTTTCGACGCTTGGTGTTTTATGACATGATGACCGTTTCGATGCTTGGTGTTTTATGACATGATGACCGTTTCGATGCTTGGTGTTTTATGACATGATGACCATTTCGACGCTTGGTGTTTTATGACATGATGACCGTTTCGACGCTTGGTGTTTTATGACATGATGACCGTTTCGATGCTTGGTGTTTTATGACATGATGACCGTTTCGATGCTTGGTGTTTTATAGGAGAGCTGGATGCGTTCCACAAGGATGGGGAGCGTCGGATCCACAGCCGCCAGCAGCTCCCTGTGGGAACCACGTGGGGACCTTTCAACGGGAAGATCGAGATGAACATGGATGGCAGCGGCATGGTAGGTCATGCTTTTAATGTCTGTCTCTTTCTTTCACTTATTCTGTCAGAGTCACATTGTTACTGGGGCTGCTCTGGGAACATGAAAAAAAGTACAGAGAATACCATCAAATTATCTGTCACTCATTTGGTCCATAACCTAACCTTCACTTTGCTAAAAAAGTTAGTATTTTTAGTTCAACAGTCATCTGTCGTTCCTAGAGTCCTTGCCCGCCAGGCTACTAGAAGTTCCTTCCACCAATACCATACAGTGAGAGTGGGTGGGTAAAGCCTATTCTACTGGAAGGAGGAGGGAACCAATTCCCATGACAGAGTCAGACCCACAGAGTTGACTTTTCAGGGATCAAATTGGCCCTCACAAAAGGCTTTGGTGTGCATTCATTTCAACCATTTAATCTGCATATTTTAAGACTAAACACTTTAATTGGTGATTTTTTTAGTCGAGTCCAGACCCTCGATTCAATGAACTAACGATCCATTATATTGGATGTTACTATTCTCACCCCAGCTTTACACCAATCAGCTGGCCCCTCTTGTCTTAAGACATCCCAGTGAAGTTCCTCTTTAACGTCTGGAAAATATGTTGACCTGGTGCTCTGGTGAAACGACGAGTCCTCCAGGGTTTTGATATTTCATTTTGCATTTGGATTAATTAAGAAAATTCTTATTAAAAATTGTAACCAATCTCATATTCATCCTGTTAAGAAACATAAGGAAAAGTCCACTAGGATTTTAGACTCAGAGGCCCTCTCCGTTCTTGTGGATTTCTTTAACCCTATAACTTTATTAAATCATTCTCTGAGCTGTTTCTGACTGTTTTCTAAGCTCCTCTCACGGTTCTAAAGTCATCAATGGCTTTAAATATTTCATCTAACCATGAAATATGGACTCTTTTCGGGTCCAGGCCTGTTATCCTCAAGCAAAGAGTGATTCTAAGGATGAGCACCTCAAGCCACTACTGAGCATGACATGCAAATATAGTTCTCTTCCATTTTTGCATAAATTTACATGAAAGGTGGGTAGCCAATGTGACAGTCTATTGCCCTCAGAGTGAACAACTAGTGTCAAATGCATCCTCATATGGTTGAGATGCAGTTATCAGAGTATTTGTACTAAAGGTTTCCTACATTTGTATACTTCATAAACATGAAGTTAAGATGTAGTAAGTAACTAAATACATTTTAAACTGTACACATTCTAAGAGACTGAGCTGTTGGACAATATTGTAATGTTCTAGATTGTTAGTTACAGCCCTCTGCCTTCGCCTGAATCCTTCCCTGAGATCCTCCTATCTTCAGGCGTCTAACAGAGGCAGGTGCTAGGCTTCACCTGTAATGGCTTGTGGAGGGGTTACAAAGAACCGAACATCTTCTCTCAATTAAAGGGAGAGGAAGAGCTCTCTGGCATATTGCCTTTACGGATCTCTCCTTTCTGTGTCTATTCTCATGGGTACATATGCTATGCTTCGCTGCTTGCTCTCCTCTCTCTTCTCTTAGTCTCAGTCATCTCTCAAATGAGCTGCTGGCTGTTAGCAGCTTCTCACAATACCTCATTAAAGCTGAATTCCAGTAACTTATTTTGGTTTTATTGAGCTGCCTGTTTTACTGTGATACGAACATACTTCAAATTTTCCGTACCTATAGATAAACAAGAAAGCTGGCAATCAATTCCCTCCTATTTCCATCAGTGACTCATCTTACACTGCATGGCTTAATTTACCAACCACCTGGTCGTTAAGGAGTTTTGCTGGTGTATATATACAGTAGTACTGTAAAAAAAAACATTTGGCAACTTCCCCAGAAAGGTATTTTAGCTCTTGTTTTCTAGTGAGGGAGGAAAGGGACTTAGTTGTATTTTGCGTCTTAACGATATACTGCCATTTAAAGACAGAAACCAGCTCTAATGTCTCACCCAACCAGAGAAAGCCTTACGAGGTGAAATAAAATAGGGACTAAGAGAAAGTAGCAATGTAAAGGAGAAAGAAAAGAGAAAGCTGGGTAGTTTTGATGCATGTCAGACCTCGTGTTCCTCTACAGGGTCAGGAAGGCAGTATAAAGCATTTCAAGGTAGAAATAAACTCTGATTGTTTCATGAGTCTCTACTTCATTCACCCAAGAGGGGCTCTCAGTCATTCTCAAGAAGTATGACCTCTAGGGACTATTAAATCTCTTCTCTCTGTGTTAGATTGTGAAACCACAGAGGTGAATGAATTACCCAATGGCAGCTCTAAGGCATTAATGTCACCTGTCTTTCTCTCTCACACTTTGAAATCCAAGCTGGAAACACGTGACCTTCTTGTGTGATATTGATATGCCCTCGATGGAATCGAAAGGGGTCTTTCAGACACGTCACTCGCAGACTTTTGTATCTAGTCTTCCATGATTGTAGCATACATTCAAAGTTAGCTAGTACTGTGTGTCATGCGGTCTCACCACTTGAAAAAGTCCCATGATGCAGAAATTCATTGTGATTATTCCATAAAGCTTGCACTTTGTAGTGCAATCCATTATAGTAGTAGCAGAGATTGTCAGGGGTGGGTTGAACAAAGCTAGATCAGCTTTAATATTGAGGATTGATTTTGGGTTCTATCAATTTAATTGTTTGCATCACTTAAAATCCCCCACTTTGTTTTACACTACCACCCCTCCCCTGATTGGAGTAAACTAACGGACTACTAGGGCCGGGACGATATCAGTATCACAATATTTTTTCCATGGCAAAAATGTAAATACAAAGCAGACCAAACCCCTGCTGTGTAAAATGTTGTGTGTTATAGCTTGAAAATAAATCAATAAATCAATGTGACTCTGGGTGACAACATAATGATGTCTGTTTCTAACATTAGGGCTGGTATCCGGTTTTGTTTTCTTACCATGAGACTAATGAGTATTTAAATTATTTTTATTTCACCTTCATTTAACCAGGCCAGTTGAGAACAAGTTCTCATTTACAACTGCGACCTGGCCAAGATAAAGCAAAGCAGTGCGACACAAACAACAACACAATTGGCTCATTCATGCCCCTCCTCTCCCCTGTAACTATTCCCCAGGTCGTTGCTGCAAATGAGAATGTGTTCTCAGTCAACTTACCTGGTAAAATAACGGATAAATGAACACAGAGTTTCACATGGAATAAACAAACGTACAGTCAATAACACAGACAGAGTATGGCGATACTGGTATCATCCCAGCCCTACTACAGTACTTACAGCTATTTTCACTCATATGTACGGTACATGTAGTCAAATAATTATACTGTGGGTCTCTATGGCTCTCTATGGGTCTACTGTGGCTCTCTATGGGTCTACTGTGGCTCTCTATGGGTCTACTGTGGGTCTCTATGGGTCTACTGTGGCTCTCTATGGGTCTACTGTGAGTCTACTGTGGGTCTCTATGGGTCTACTGTTAGTCTCTATGGGTCTACTGTGGGTCTACTGTGGGTCTCTATGGGTCTACTGTGGGTCTACTGTGGGTCTCTATGGGTCTACTGTGGGTCTCTTATGGGTCGACTGTGGGTCTATGGGTCGACTGTGGGTCTACTGTAGATCTCTATGGGTCTACTGTAGGTCTCTATGGGTCTACTGTGGGTCTACTGTAGGTCTCTATAGGTCTCTTATGGGTCTACTGTGGGTCTCTATGGGTCTACTGTGGCTCTCTATGGGTCTACTGTAGGTCTCTATGGGCCTGCTGTGGGTCTACTGTGGGTCTACTGTTCGTCTCTATGGGTCTGCTGTGGGTCTCTATGGGTCTACTGTGGCTCACTATGGGTCTCTATGGGTCTACTGTGGGTCTGCTGTGGGTCTCTATGGATCTACTGTGGGTTTACTGTGTCTCTCTGTGGGTCTACTGTTAGTCTCTACTGTGGGTTTCTATGGGTCTGCTGTCGCTCTCTATGGGTCTAATGTGGTTATCTATGGGACTACTGTGGGTCTCTATGGGTCTACTGTGGGTCTCTATGGGTCTACTGTGGGTCTCTGTGGGTCTGCTGTGGGTCTACTGTGGGTCTACGGTTAGTCTCTATGGGTGTACTGTGGGTACACTGTGGCTCTCTGTGGGTCTACTGTTAGTCTCTACTGTGGGTTTCTATGGGTCTGCTGTCGCTCTCTATGGGTCTAATGTGGTTATCTATGGGACTACTGTGGGTCTCTATGGGTCTGCTGTGGGTCTCTGTGGGTCTGCTGTGGGTCTACTGTGGGTCTACTGTTTGTTTCTATGGGTCTACTGTGGGTCTACTGTGGGTTTACTGTGTCTCTCTGTGGATCTACTGTTAGTCTCTATGGGTGTACTGTGGGTCACTGTGGCTCTCTGTGGGTCTACTGTTAGTCTCTACTGTGGGTTTCTATGGGTCTGCTGTGGCTCTCTATGGGTCTAATTTGGTTCTCTATGGGTCTACTGTGGGTCTCTATGGGTCTACTGTGGGTCTCTATGGGTCTACTGTGGGTTTCTGTGGGTCTACTGTGGGTTTCTGTGGGTCTGCTGTGGGTCTACTGTGGGACTACTGTGGGTCTACTGTGGGTCTCTATGGGTCTACTGTGGGTCTCTATGGGTCTACTGTGGGTTTACTGTAGGTCTCTATGGGTCTACTGTGGGTCTACTGTAGGTCTCTATGGGTCTCTTATGGGTCTACTGTGGGTCTCTATGGGTCTCTATGGGTCTACTGTGGGTCTGCTGTGGGTCTCTATGGGTCTACTGTGGCTCTCTATGGGTCTCTATGGGTCTACTGTGGGTCTGCTGTGGGTCTCTATGGGTCTACTGTGGTTCTCTATGGGTCTCTCTGTGGATCTACTGTTAGTCTCTATGGGTGTACTGTGGGTATACTGTGGCTCTCTGTAGGTCTACTTTTAGTCTCTACTGTGGGTTTCTATGGGTCTGCTGTGGGTCTCTATGGGTCTACTGTGGCTCTCTATGGGTCTCTATGGATCTACTGTGGGTTTACTGTGTCTCTCTGTGGATCTACTGTTAGTCTCTATGGGTGTACTGTGGGTATACTGTGGCTCTCTGTGAGTCTACTGTTAGTCTCTACTGTGGGTTTCTATGGGTCTGCTGTGGCTCTCTATGGGTCTAATGTGGTTCTCTATGGGTCTACTGTAGGTCTACTGTGGGTCTCTATGGGTCTCTATGGGTCTACTGTGGGTTTCTGTGGGTCTGCTGTGGGTCTACTGTGGGACTACTGTGGGTCTACTGTGGGTCTACTGTGGGTCTCTATGGGTCTACTGTAGGTCTACTGTGGGTCTCTATGGGTCTCTATGGGTCTACTGTGGGTTTCTGTGGGTCTGCTGTGGGTCTACTGTGGGACTACTGTGGGTCTACTGTGGGTCTACTGTTAGGCTCTATGGGTCTACTGTTAGTCTCTATGGGTCTACTGTAGGTCTACTGTGGGTCTCTATGGGTCTACTGTGGCTCTCTATGGGTCTACTGTGGGTTTCTGTGGGTCTGCTGTGGGTCTACTGTGGGTCTCTATGGGTCTACTGTGGGTCTACTGTGGGTCTCTATGGGTCTACTGTAGGTCTACTGTGGGTCTCTATGGGTCTCTATGGGTCTACTGTGGGTTTCTGTGGGTCTGCTGTGGGTCTACTGTGGGACTACTGTGGGTCTACTGTGGGTCTACTGTTAGGCTCTATGGGTCTACTGTTAGTCTCTAAGGGTCTACTGTAGGTCTACTGTGGGTCTCTATGGGTCTACTGTGGCTCTCTATGGGTCTACTGTGGGTTTGGGTTTCTGTGGGTCTGCTGTGGGTCTACTGTGGGTCTCTATGGGTCTACTGTGGGTCTACTGTAGGTCTCTATGGGTCTGCTGTGGGTCTACTGTGGGTCTACTGTGGGTCTCTATGGGTCTACTGTGGGTCTCTATGGGTCTACTGTGGGTCTCTATGGGTCTACTGTGGATCTACTGTGGGTCTCTGTGGGTCTCTATGGGTCTGCTGTGGGTCTGCTGTGGCTCTCTATGGGTCTACTGTGTGTCTGCTGTGGGTCTCTATGGGTCTACTGTGGGTCTGCTGTGGCTCTCTATGGGTCTACTGTGGGTCTGCTGTGGGTCTCTATGGGTCTAATGTGGGTCTGCTGTCGGTCTACTGTGGGTCTGCTGTGGGTCTCTATGGGTATACTGTGGGTCTGCTGTGGCTCTCTATGGGTCTACTGTGGGTCTGCTGTGGCTCTCTATGGGTCTACTGTGGGTCTGCTGTGGCTCTCTATGGGTCTACTGTGGGTCTGCTGTGGCTCTCTATGGGTATACTGTGGGTCTGCTGTGGGTCTCTATGGGTATACTGTGGGTCTGCTGTGGCTCTCTATGGGTCTACTGTGGGTCTGCTGTGGCTCTCTATGGGTCTACTGTGGGTCTGCTGTGGCTCTCTATGGGTCTACTGTGGGTCTGCTGTGGCTCTCTATGGGTATACTGTGGGTCTGCTGTGGGTCTCTATGGGTATACTGTGGGTCTGCTGTGGCTCTCTATGGGTCTACTGTGGGTCTGCTGTGGCTCTCTATGGGTCTACTGTGGGTCTGCTGTGGCTCTCTATGGGTCTACTGTGGGTCTGCTGTGGCTCTCTATGGGTCTACTGTGGGTCTGCTGTGGCTCTCTATGGGTCTACTGTGGGTCTGCTGTGGCTCTCTATGGGTATACTGTGGGTCTGCTGTGGCTCTCTATGGGTCTACTGTGGGTCTGCTGTGGCTCTCTATGGGTCTACTGTGGGTCTGCTGTGGCTCTCTATGGGTCTACTGTGGGTCTGCTGTGGCTCTCTATGGGTATACTGTGGGTCTGCTGTGGCTCTCTATGGGTCTACTGTGGGTCTGCTGTGGCTCTCTATGGGTCTACTGTGGGTCTGCTGTGGCTCTCTATGGGTCTACTGTGGGTCTGCTGTGGCTCTCTATGGGTCTACTGTGGGTCTGCTGTGGCTCTCTATGGGTATACTGTGGGTCTGCTGTGGCTCTCTATGGGTCTACTGTGGGTCTGCAGTCGGTCTCTATGGGTCTACTGTGGGTCTGCTGTGGCTCTCTATGGGTGTACTGTGGGTCTGCTGTGGCTCTCTATGGGTATACTGTGAGTCTGCTGTGGGTCTCTATGGGTCTACTCTGGGTCTCTATGGCTAGGGAGTGATGGATGATGCTGGGGGAAAATAGTGGTGCATTACAGTTGTCAAGGCGGGACTAACAGACAAGAGGAAAGTGAGAGAGGAAAAACAGGGGGGAAGAGCATGACAGGTAATCTAGACATCTGTAGGACAGAGATAGGGTTACATCTCCAGCCTTCATCAAAGAGGAAAGCAGATTTCACAGCTGATGGAAGGCCGTGGCAGCAGCCCCAGGCCGCAGGGGTGCTGGGTTTGTTGTGAGGTACTGTAGCTATCCACACACAGCCTGCTGCTGCTATAGGAACTTGTTAACACACACACACCTCTGGTTAGACACTCCAACCAAAGTTGTTCTTCATGCTTTATCAGTGTTAGATGATCACACTAGGTCTAAATGCCCCCCCATTTTCCTAGTTGATATTGTCTTCAAAGAAATAAATATAAGTGGTACTTTAATGATGGAATACATTGAACTGATTTTAGGTTCTCGTGTGTGTGTTGTATCAACCATAGAAATAGAATGTTCTCTCAGTAAATGATTTATCCCAGAAGGACACAAGGACTGAAGTCTAAACAAAGTAACTGCCTAGTGTTGGAGTATTGTGTAGTGTGTGAAGGAGAGGGAGAGGGCACAGAGAGAGCGAGAGGGAGGGAGAGGGCACAGAGAGAGAGAGAGAGAGGGAGAGAGGGCACAGAGAGAGAGAGAGGGAGGGAGAGGGCCCAGAGAGAGAGAGAGGGAGGGAGAGGGCACAGAGAGAGAGAGAGAGAGAGAGAGGAGAGGGCACAGAGAGAGAGAGAGAGAGGGAGGGAGAGGGCCCAGAGAGAGAGAGGGAGGGAGAGGGCACAGAGAGAGAGAGAGGGAGGGAGAGGGCACAGAGAGAGAGAGAGGGAGGGAGAGGGCACAGAGAGAGAGAGAGGGCACAGAGAGAGAGAGGGAGGGAGAGGGCCCAGAGAGAGAGAGAGGGAGGGAGAGGGCCCAGAGAGAGAGAGGGAGGGAGAGGGCCCAGAGAGAGAGAGGGAGGGAGAGGGCACAGAGAGAGAGAGAGAGAGAGAGGGAGGGAGAGGGCCCAGAGAGAGAGAGAGAGGGGAGGGAGAGGGTGCAGAGAGAGAGAGAGGGAGGGAGAGGGCCCAGAGAGATAGAGGGAGAGTGACAAGAGATAGGGAGAGGCACAGGGCCCAGAGAAGAGAGATAGAGGGAGAGAGACAAGAGAGGGGAGAGGGCCCAGAGAGAGAGAGGGAGGGAGAGGGGCACAGAGAGAGAGAGAGGGAGGGAGAGGGCCCAGAGAGAGAGAGAGAGGGAGGGAGAGGGCACAGAGAGAGAGAGAGAGAGAGAGAGGGAGAGGGCACACAGAGAGAGAGAGAGAGAGAGGGAGAGGGCCCAGAGAGAGAGAGGGAGGGAGAGGGCACAGAGAGAGAGAGAGGGAGGGAGAGGGCACAGAGAGAGAGAGAGGGAGGGAGAGGGCACAGAGAGAGAGAGAGGGCACAGAGAGAGAGAGGGAGGGAGAGGGCCCAGAGAGAGAGAGAGGGAGGGAGAGGGCCCAGAGAGAGGGAGGGAGAGGGCCCAGAGAGAGAGGGGGAGGGAGAGGGCCCAGAGAGAGAGAGGGAGGGAGAGGGCACAGAGAGAGAGAGAGAGAGAGAGAGAGAGAGAGAGAGAGAGGGAGGGAGAGGGCCCAGAGAGAGAGAGAGGGAGGGGGAGAGGGCCCAGAGAGAGAGAGGGGAGAGTGACAAGAGATAGGGAGGGCACAGGGCCTAGAGAAGAGAGATAGAGGGAGAGAGACAAGAGAGAGGGAGAGGGCCCAGAGAGAGAGAGGGAGGGAGAGGGCACAGAGAGAGAGAGAGAGAGAGAGGGAGGGAGAGGGCACAGAGAGAGAGGGAGAGGGCACAGAGAGAGATAGAGGGAGGGAGAGGGCCCAGAGAGAGAGAGGGAGGGAGAGGGCCCAGAGAGATAGAGGGAGAGTGACAAGAGATAGGGAGAGGCACAGGGCCCAGAGAAGAGAGATAGAGGGAGAGAGACAAGAGAGAGGGAGAGGGCCCAGAGAGAGAGAGGGAGGGAGAGGGCACAGAGAGAGAGAGAGGGAGGGAGAGGGCACAGAGAGAGAGAGGGAGGGAGAGGGCACAGAGAGAGAGAGGGAGGGAGAGGGCCCAGAGAGAGAGGGGGAGGGAGAGGGCCCAGAGAGAGAGAGAGAGAGGGGAGGGAGAGGGCCCAGAGAGAGAGGGGGAGAGGGCCCAGAGAGAGAGGGGAGGGAGAGGGCACAGAGAGAGGGAGAGGGCCCAGAGAGAGAGGGGGAGGGAGAGGGCCCAGAGAGATAGAGGGAGAGTGACAAGAGATAAGGAGAGGCACAGGGCCCAGAGAAGAGAGATAGAGGGAGAGAGACAAGAGAGAGGGAGAGGGCCCAGAGAGAGGCAGAGGGCCCAGAGAGATAGAGGGAGGGAGAGGCACAGAACCCAGAGAAGAGAGATAGAGGGAGAGAGAGGCACAGAACCCAGAGAAGAGAGATAGAGGGAGAGAGACAAGAGAGAGGGAGAGGGCCCAGAGAGAGAGGCAGAGGGCCCAGAGAGATAGAGGGAGGGAGAGGCACAGGGCCCAGAGAAGAGAGATAGAGGGAGAGAGATGAGAGAGAGATAGAGAGAGAGGGAGAGGGAGAGGGCACAGAGAGAGAGAGAGGGCACAGAGAGAGAGAGGGAGGGAGAGACAGAGATAGAAAGTGAGCTGTCCAAAGCTGCAACCCCAGCTTGTCAGTACCCTGTTTTTCTCTCTCTCTTCTCCTCTCTGACTGATGGAGCTGCCAGCGCTCAGCCTCATCCTTCACTTCTCTCACTTCTTCCCCTGATCAATCAGACTATTAAGCTCCAATTACACCAGCCAGCCCCTCCACACAAGCAGGTGAGCGACAAGCACATTCAGCCAGCCCAACCCAGACACGCACGGCCCAACCAGCCAACACTCCCAAATGAACCCAAATGAATAGTGACACTGAGACATAAATGTCTGCAATCGGGGGCTAAATGACACGTCTGTGTCGAAGCTATTGAGTAGCAGGTGTCTTAAAAGTAGTAATTACACAAAGCGGGACAGGATGTGAAAAAAGGCCCACGGCTGGGCCAGAGTAGGTCCCAGTGTGATGGTTAGCTGGGTTCTGTCTCTAGGTGTTGGTAATTGATTCAGGCTAATAATAAGCTGCGGATTTGGAGGCCTGTCTGTTCTAGATGCGTGTTGCTGAGGCTGGAGCCTCCTGCTCTATGCTCATAATGCTCATTATAAAGGTCTATTGTAAGGCCTGGTTTCAGTGACTGCTGATCTTTTTACTTTAGCCCTCAGTTGGTAGTGATGCAAAGATATTTAGGGCAGTGTACGTATTGAGGTCAACCCCTAAAACAGACAGAAAACAGGAGGCAGGTTTATATCATTATTGGCCATATCCTGGGAACACTACATTTGTTGTTGTTGTGCCTTATATATCAGAAGGAAATGAAAAAGAACAAGAGACAATGTTTTTGTATATTGTAAGCTATATTGTCCGTGATATATCATCCGGTGTGATGTGTTTCTGAGTGGAGAGACAGGAAGCCACATCAGGGAAGCAGCTGGCAGTGGAAATGTTGTCCCATGTGAAGCAAAGGCCAGAGACAAACACTGTGTCATGTTCTTAAAAATGTTTGTGTTCACATTAAGACATTGTTTTAGTTTCACAGTTCTTAAAAATAGGTTCTACGTTTCTATCATGAATTTTGTCAGAAATATGTGTATTATATACTGCAACCATGTGATTGAGGCTAGCTGCTACAGTATTCTTTATCGTCAGTAGTATTATGTGTGTTTTCTGAGAAGAGTAGACTGTCCTTTTGGTTGTGAACAGAGAGTCTTACCTAGAGAGTGGAGACAAAAGGGGAAATGACAAGATACTGTCCTGCAGCTGGGAGAGAGGTGGTGTCTGTCTGGCCCAGGAGGGGTTTTATAGTGTCATTTAGAACAAGGTGAGAAATGAGGTCCTGCCGTCCATGCTCCAAAAAAAGCACAAAAATGATTCAAGCCATCACTCAGACATTTATCTCCTCCCGGTTCCCACCCTCTCCCGTCAATATGTTTATTGTTAGCTACCCCCTAAACTTGAACAAGTGGTGGCGCGGATTTTTCTGCTCCGAAATTATATTTTTCTTCTTGTCATTGCTTCATTAATCAAGAGAAGGCATTCTGAAAAATGTTTTGTTTTGGAGGCTGCAATCTATTTTTTGTGTGTGTGTTGTTGTTAATCTGCGCCCGTGGCAGGTTTCCCCTTCGAAACGCAGCGCTAAGCAGCGGTATCGCAGGCCTATTGTTGTAGCCTCTGTCATAGCAAGGAGAGCCTGATGCAGGCCTGGGCGAGCCTGATAAGGAAAGAGGATTCAACATGGCTGGAAAGGAGAATCAGTGGGACTTGAGAGTGGAGTACGGATGGGGCAGACGCGCACACAGAGGTCCGCGCGCATGCGGGTGTGCGCCCACACACACGTACTCGCGTGCATACAAACGCATACTCACACTCACATGTAAGCATGCACACACGTACTCGCGTGCATACAAACGCATACTCACACTCACACGTAAGCATGCACACACGTACTCGCGTGCATACAAACGCATACTCACACTCACACGTAAGCATGCACACACGTACTCGCGTGCATACAAACGCATACTCACACTCACACGTAAGCATGCACACACATGCAAGCACACAACTCATCATCATCATCATCACACTGACACATGCCCATGCAATTATTTACAGTATAACATCCAATTGCATATGCAAGAAGACACCCCATGAGATAGTAGTTACAGTACACCACCTCTCTGCTACTGCTTACTGGCAACACACTGACTGCCACAGCACCATACAGCACACTAAGAAATAACCAAAAGACAACAATGTATTTGATTTCTTGTATTTTGTATATAAAGTCGACCTATCCTTTCTGTCTGAAAGTAATACCCTCTTGGATGTGGTTGGTAAAACCAGACAATTATCTGCACTAACCGGATTTGAATTTCTATGTTGGACACACAAATAATTTTGGCATAAAGAATGTGGCTCCATCTAATGAAATAATGGCCCTAAATTTTAGGCTGGGAACCAATTTGTGATTGCATGCATCAATTATTTCTTGGGCTTAAACCAATATTAAGACTGGGGTCTCTTCAGATGGGTAAAATGGTAATTATCTGGCGGTCTCTCTGACATTCACTGCGCCCCACAGTTCTAGCAACACTGTTATTGACCAGCACACACATTAAAGAGTTCACGTGATAAAGAAAAGACGTATTCCTCTGAATTCATCCCTCAGTCTAAACCATCAGCTCCATGACAAAGATCTGACAACAACGCTTGGTTAGGCATACTTGTGAGTCGAATGGAGACTAGGGTTATGACCTGTGTCAGAGGGGGGTGCCCAGGCCCCGGGGCCATTGTTTGGTGTCTTTCTAAGCTCCTTTCTATGGCTCCTCTCTCTGTGCTCTGCTGGGATCCATCCTGTGGCCATGCCGTGGTGTATTAGCTGTGAAGGGCTCAGTGCTGCTCAGTGCTACTGGGGTTGGGGCTGTTGGGGCTGAGCTCCACTGTTTGAGATAATGCATGGTTGACTTGATCTACAAGTGAACCTGACATTCTCCTGTCCTTACATCACCACAAACAGATATGGCTGGTCCCCAGATAAGGAAGGCAGAATTCACTGACTTGCTTTGTGCCTTACAGCCCTGCTGTGATGGCTACATAGTTTACTCAATCTCACTATACATACAGGGAATGGATCTGTACACTAAATGTTACAGTGAGAACGGACGCTTTTTATGTTGAGTTGGGGCTTCAAATAGATATGCCAATTTAGATAGATAGAGAGAGAGAGAGAGAGAACAAGAACATACGCTGGGTGTACAAAACATTAGGAACAACTCTTTCCATGACATGAACTGACCAGGTGAATCTAAGTGAAAGCTATGATCCCTTATTGATGTCACTTATTAAATCCACTTCAATCAGTGTAGATGAAAGGGAGGAGACAGGTTAAATATGGATTTTTAAGCCTTGGGACAATCGAGATGGATTGTGTATGTGTGTCATTCAGAATGTTAATGGACAAGACAGAAGATTTAAGTGCCTTTGAACGGGGTATGGTGTAGGTGCCAGGTGCACCGGTTTGAGTGTGTCAAGAACTGCATCGATGCTGGGTTTTTCATGCTCAACAGTTTCCCGTGTGTATCAAAAATGATCCTCCACCCAAATGACTGTTTCAAGCATTGGAGTCAACATGGGCCAGTATCCCTGTGGAACGCTTTCGACACCTTGCTGTGTCCATGCCCCGATGAATTGAGGCTGTTCTGAGGGCAATAGGGGGTGCGACTCAATGTTAGGAAGGTGTTCTTAATGTTTTGTGCAGTCTGTGTATAACATGCAGTACAGAGGTGTAGAATGCTTATCCTCCTCAATAAACATAATTCAACACCTGATATGGACATGAACATTCAGGAATATTTGATTCATTCGGCAAGATATATTGCATCATGTAAAAGAAGGAAATGTGTGAAATTTTAACTTGATCTAAATCGTTCTAAACTGTCTGTCTCGGTACACTGTGTCTACAACACATCATTACCCAACAAGTACCCAATCTAGCGGAAACATTCATTCACATTCCTAAACCTTTGAGAAAAGTCATAGTGTGTAACTTAGAAAAGTCAATGTGAGCGTCTATGTCAAACGAAAGAGTAGATATCCATTAACATACACAACAGACCTCCATTGTAGTTGGAGGGAAAACAGAAAAGTGAAAAGAAGTCGAGTGGTGCCAGCTGCTTTGCCATCTGTCTCTGTCATGGCAGTACTTGTGATATGTTGAAACAACTTCCCTGAGAAGTGCTCCAGATAATCCGTGATTGTTTCCAATGCGAACTCCTGATATTATTCTACATTACAGTGGGGACTAAAGTTATTTATGGTGCTGGTTAAAGTTTTAGAGTACTGACCATCATTCCCTTCAGCGGTCAACACACACACACACACACACACACACACACACACACACACACACACACACACACACACACACACACACACACACACACACACACACACACACACACACACACACACACACACACATACTCTGTCTCGTCTATAATGACCTAAAACACATGTTACAGTGCTTCCTCATCCTTATCATTATGTTATCAGTATTGTGGAGAACTTTCAGTCCTAGACAACTATGTTTCTCATCCCACTAGAATGCATCATTACGTGCAGGCCCCATGGTCTGCTGGTCTACAGTAGGTACATGTATGCAGAACGGGGTTCAATCCCAGTCTTCCCACTTTGTCTCCTGTTAATCTGTCTCCCCCGCTGTTTCTAATCTGTCTGAACAAAGAATAAATGCTTAAAAAAGATATCTTTAAGAAAGCATCATAACATGTAGGCTGCTTGATGTTTTCAGGACCCTTTGATGCCATGCCACTGATGACATCCATTATTTATAGCATGCTGCCACCACATCACATCTCCCCACACGTAAACCAGGCCACTCTAAGACCCACTCTGAAATTGCACCTTATTCCCTATATAGTGCACTACATCGGCCCTGGTGAAAAGTAGTGCACTATATAAGGAATGCATAGGGGGCCATTTAGGACTTAGCCTAAGTCTCTACGTGAGGTTAGGTTAGGCTGGGCTGCTGCGTTCTCTTTCCTCTTGGTTGCGCTGGTGGAGGAGTCTAGGAACACAGTGGAGGCTTTGCTTGCTTCACCTCCTCCAACGAGAGCGAATCCCTGCTGCCGGCCTCTGATAAGTCCGCCCTGTCCCGGCCTCCAGCCCCCCAGTATTTCAGCACCCCAGCCTTGCTAGCCTGGCTCGGGGCCCACCAAAGCCCAAAGACAAAACCCTGTCAAATGACTCCAGATGGATGAACAGCAGAAAATGACAGTATTCCGTGAAGAATGCTGATTTGGTCGGTGGTCACATGGGTCTTCTATCAGCGGAGGCTTTGAGATAAAGAACCCAGATAAGACCAGAGGAGAGGAGGCCTGGACAGTGTCGGCTTCACAGGCCTGGTGGTCCAGCACATAGCAGTGTGTGTGTGTGTTTGTGTGTGTGTGTGTGTTTATGAGGCTGTCAAAACAGGAATATTACACCACAGGGTCGTCAGGAAACTAATTGGGTAACAAAGACCATTTCCCGTCCTGGAACCCCATCCTTTAACAGTCCGTGTGCTGAGACTGTGATAAGGGAGTTCACGTCTAATACATTTAGTGGGGGCAAGTTCACCATCTTTATCTTATTTACTTACCTCAGTGTAAATATGGCCGGTCTTTAAAGGGGATTTATTAAGACCCCCATTTCTCTAAAGTGCACGCGAGAATCAAACTGTTTCTGTGTCCTAGGTATACAATCAAATGATTATGTTTCTGTGTCATAGGTATACAATCAAATGATTATGTTTCTGTGTCATAGGTATACAATCAAATGATTATGTTTCTGTGTCATAGGTATACAATCAAATGATTATGTTTCTGTGCCATAGGTATACAATCAAATGATTATGTTTCTGTGTCATAGGTATACAATCAAATGATTATGTTTCTGTGTCATAGGTATACAATCAAATGATTATGTTTCTGTGTCATAGGTATACAATCAAATGATTATGTTTCTGTGTCATAGGTGTACAATCAAATGATTGTTTCTGTGTCATAGGTATACAATCAAATGATTATGTTTCTGTGTCATAGGTATACAATCAAATGATTATGTTTCTGTGTCATAGGTATACAATCAAATGATTATGTTTCTGTGTCATAGGTGTACAATCAAATGATTATGTTTCTGTGTCATAGTTATACAATCAAATGACTATGTTTCTGTGTCATAGTGTACAATCAAATGATTGTTTCTGTGTCATAGGTATACAATCAAATGATTATGTTTCTGTGTCATAGGTATACAATCAAATGATTATGTTTCTGTGTCATAGGTGTACAATCAAATGATTATGTTTCTGTGTCATAGGTATACAATCAAATGATTATGTTTCTGTGTCATAGGTGTACAATCAAATGATTATGTTTCTGTGTCATAGGTGTACAATCAAATGATTATGTTTCTGTGTCATAGGTGTACAATCAAATGATTATGTTTCTGTGTCATAGGTGTACAATCAAATGATTATGTTTCTGTGTCATAGGTGTACAATCAAATGATTATGTTTCTGTGTCATAGGTGTACAATCAAATGATTATGTTTCTGTGTCATAGGTATACAATCAAATGATTATGTTTCTGTGTCATAGGTATACAATCAAATGATTATGTTTCTGTGCCATAGGTATACAATCAAATGATTATGTTTCTGTGTCATAGGTATACAATCAAATGATTATGTTTCTGTGTCATAGGTATACAATCAAATGATAATGTTTCTGTGTCATAGGTGTACAATCAAATGATTATGCAAATATCAGTAGGTAAGGATTTTTCTGCAGTTCAGGGATGGCCAAGAGGGTTGTGCAAAACAGCTTCCTGAAATATAATGCCACGTAGATGCTTTTTTTATTGCATCGTGATTTCTGACTTCACAGAGAAGAAATAAGAGTTCAAAGGAACGTATTAAAATCCAAGGCTGTACCTTAAACCTCAATGCCCCTTTATCTGGGCTTTTATACCTTAAACCTCAATGCCCCTTTATCTGGGCTTTTATACCTTAAACCTCAATGCCCCTTTATCTGGGCTTTATACCTTAAACCTCAATGCCCCTTTATCTGGGCTTTTATACCTTAAAGGGGAATTGAGGTTTATCCGGGCTTTTATA
>NC_056431.1:14191162-14213662 GCF_018296145.1 Oncorhynchus tshawytscha | reverse complement strand
CGAGGGCTAGAGGAAAATCTCCTCTAATGAAATTTCCAGTTGACCACATGCAATTTGTTTCATCGTGGTGAACCACTAATTGCAATGGGCGTTATCAAGGTGTGTGCTGTAGTATGCTGTAAACAGTTGCAAATCCTTTATCCCTATATACCTCCACCACAGTAACATATCATGTAGAAACCTGACATAACACATCCAGAAGCTTTTCTGCCCTTCATTTCATATAAAGGGCCAACCCGAGTCTTATATGGACATGACACATCAAAACTATTAGTGGCATGTTGTTAAAATATGAACGCTGGGTCAAGCGCTGTGTGTGGGAGTGTAAAACACAGAGAGATTAACTGAAGGAATGAAACCTGCTGCTTCTTCTACTATTTACGTTTTTCACTGAAGAAAAAAAAAGATATTTATACTGAACTTAAGGAACTAGTTTCATTTAAGGAACCGAATACAAATTATTGAAATATAAAAAACCTTAATGTGTATTTTCTAAGTAAAATGCTATAAAAAAAAATATATATATATATATTTGTATTATGATTCAGAGCACATTTAGTCTTTCATACTGTAGTGTTTTTAATATCCATGGCTACTGGATATACAGTGGACCTTTTTAAGCAAAACAACAAGTAGAAAATATTGTAAAGATGCTCAGACTAAAACTGGGTTTGATTTCTCTACAGTTGGGGATCAGGACAGATACAGTACTACATTTGTGACCTTGGTAGAAAAAAAGATGAGGAAAGAATCATTCCCACCAAGGATTGATATCGATTTCCCCTGGCCTGACCGTGAAGCGGGTTAAGAGTTGCCCAGTGGTGGTGAAATGGTCAGTGGTGATATCATTAGCTTGTTTACACAGGAAACCAGGGAGTTAGGAGGAAGCTGAGTGTCACAAGCCACTTTCTTCCTCACCTCCTTCAGCTGATCTGAGGATCATGGTATCAAGGAGGGATTAGTAGTGACTTGGGATTTGTGTGATTGGTTAATTTATTGCGGTGATGGCAGGTCTTTCATCTATGGCAACATTTAATCAGCCCAGCCACAGAGGCTATTACAGGTTAGCTCCTGTCTGGAGTCAGTCCGGCGCTGCCATCAACTCCATCACAATTCCCCTGAAAATTCCAAATTATCTGGAACAGGCTTTAGCTTCTCAGTAATAAAAATTAGAACAGATTCCTGATAGAAGCTTTTCCTCACACAGTGCCAATTATAAATAGCTAGGGCTCTGCCTTTGGAAGGAAGGAGGAAAAATCCACTATGAGAGATGTGCAATGGAACTTATCGCTCAGCCCCTGCTCTTCGCTCTGATCTAAATCCGTGTGGCTGAAAATTTATATTAGATTTTATCACAGAGGCCTAAGTCTAGAAAAATCAATGAAGGTTATCTTTTATGTTGCAGCAACTTGTGGAAATATTGATTTTCATTTTATAGCGAATTTGGAGCATCAGTTTGTAATCACTTCCTCGCTGACTACACTGTTTTGGTAACTGTATCTTTTACACGTTGGTTGAACGGTAACAGGGCTCAGGAAAAAAACCTGGGAGAGTATTGAAACCACTGGAGTGAGGGAACAGGGTGGATAAACCACAACACACCATGAGGAGGAAGGGTGGATAAACCACAACACACCATGAGGAGGAAGGGTGGATATACCACAACACACCATGAGGAGGAAGGGTGGATAAACCACAACACACCATGAGGAGGAAGGGTGGATATACCACAACACACCATGAGGAGGAAGGGTGGATAAACCACAACACACCATGAGGAGGAAGGGTGGATAAACCACAACACACCATGAGGAGGAAGGGTGGATAAACCACAACACACCATGAGGAGGAAGGGTGGATAAACCACAACACACCATGAGGAGGAAGGGTGGATAAACCACAACACACCATGAGGAGGAAGGGTGGATAAACCACAACACACCATGAGAAGGAAGGGTGGATAAACCACAACACACCATGAGGAGGAAGGGTGGATATACCACAACACACCATGAGGAGGAAGGGTGGATAAACCACAACACACCATGAGGAGGAAGGGTGGATAAACCACAACACACCATGAGGAGGAAGGGTGGATAAACCACAACACACCATGAGGAGGAAGGGTGGATAAACCACAACACACCATGAGGAGGAAGGGTGGATAAACCACAACACACCATGAGGAGGAAGGGTGGATGGTTTTCAACACTTATCCATGACTTTACTTTATAAAGTGACACATTTTGTCACATTTATTTTCCATCTAATTTACTGTAGATACTTCAAATGTCCCTGTTTTATTTTATTGAAGAAACAACATGTAGGGACAGAGTTAATTCATACATTTTCAAATTTGAACATCACCATTGTTTCTACTTTTTTTTAACTTGATCTGATTGGATTAGTAAATCCACCTATTTTAATTTCTGTGAATGGTGGTGGACACTCTCTTAATCACTGTCAATAAAATTCAGAGTCCTCTGAACTGTAGAATAGCTAGTCTTAATATTAGTCTGAATGAAACCTTATTCTATGTGGCTATGGATTTTAAAGCCGGTGTGGTTGATGTTGTAATATCCAATAGGGGTCAGTATTATTTGCTGCTCTGAATACATTTATTCATGAGGAAGTGGAACAGCACAGAGTCACTGTTGTACGTCACATTCCTTAGTTGTGATTGGTAGTTAGAGAAAGGGGTATGTTTTTATTTTGTATACATCCCCCTCACTCCAGAGAAATCAACATGTTCTGCATGTCACTCTGGATTTGTCTGAAGCTTTGACTACATATGCACTGTGTTTACTGTATAGGAAGAGGGCGTTCATTTAAGGATAATATGCTCCTCCCCTTGGTGACATCATTGTGTGTTATACCCAGAATACAGCTTCTCTGCATTCCTTTGTCTGAAATACTTCAGAGCCCCAACATAGTCATTATTTAGAGTAGTACATTTATATGAATGGCTCATTTAAATTTCAGCTAAATGAAAAATACAGCTATATGATAAATTGACCATTATTTTGATAAATGTATTTAGTTAATTTATTAAGTTTAGTTTTATTAATAAGTTATGACGATTTTGACAATTAATCGTTAGATTAATAAAACACATTGAAACAAAAATAAATGTCAGTAATGTAAATAATTCAAATTCAAATACAATTTTAAAGGAAATGTAATCCAGTAAATATGTTTGCTTTCTTATGATATTTCTAATGTTGAAAACTATACCCATATATTATTATTATTAGTCTTTCCCTGGTGAGAGGCAGTGTAATATAGTGAATTCCCAGAAGGCCTTAGAGACTAGACAGACAGGAAGAGGGGAAGAAGAAGCCTCACACAGCTAAATCAGAGAGATGGCCCCCAGTCTGGAGATCTGACAAAGGGTTCATCCGATTCTCATTTTAGATAGTCGTCGTAGCAACAATCAGATCCGTCTCCTTTGCTCCTTTTGACAGGTTTGTAAGATTTACAGGTTCGCTGAAGATATACGACTTTATTGTCAGGCTAATTTGAGATGTGAAATAGAGGACGGCTTAAATGACAGAGGTCTCTCTCTGTTCCTCTGCCAGGGTGGGATAAGATACCTAAATATTAAGGAATGAGAAAATCAACAGACACAATGTGCTGTTCACTAGGTGTTTGATCCGTCTGACTGGCACAAGTCCACCATTGCTTCGAGCTGCTATGTCAGAACTAGAGTTGAGGTTTTCTTTTCATTTTATACGTATTGTTTCATGTGTGTGACAGAGTGACAGAGATCAGAGTCCATACGCTGTCTACACTTTAGTTATTGAATGTAGCCGACAGTATTTCTGTTTTCTCAGAAAGAGAGAGAGCCCTCTAATCCTCAGTCACTAGTAACGGAACATTTCTGTGTGTGCTTCACCCACGTGCACAATAAATCATCTTTTGTGTGTATCTGTGCCAATTCAGACCTTTAACGTGTGAAAGTGGCATTTGCATTTATCCTTGAAGGGTTGTTGCTGCCTTTCCGAATAAATATCTGAAACACATAGTGACGACTTGTGCTCTTCTGTTGCATTAGGCAGATGGATGGTGTCTCATGGCAGCCGGTTTCAAATGGAAAAATAAATGAAGTGTCGAGAAGAGATGGCACCCCAGACCATTTTCTCTTCGCTAAACTATTGTAACACCCTAACACCCTAATGAAGGAGGACGTGGGGGTTAAAAAGTAATGGCCTTGAAATACTGACATTTTGCCTGCTAGCAATAGGCTACTGTAACGACTGCCCAAGAAAGATGCTTCTACCCTCTCCATGAGCACTGAAGATGTACTCTTGGCTTTCATTACCCTTTGTAAAAATAAAAATAAATCAATTTAAAAAATAAAATAGAATAGAAAATCATATGAAAATAAATAGAAAGGCCTCTCCAATCTGACCGAGCCCTCTCCATGTCTGGTTGTGAATACATTTAGCTGGGGCCACAGTATCTATCTCCCTGTTTTCCTTCCATACAAATAACTTAAAGCACCAACGCTTGACCCGAGCCCAGAAGAAAAATGATGTTACACATTCAGAATAATTTGCCGGCATATTATAAGACGTAGCCTCAATCGCCCTTTGAAATGGATACTGATTCTTTAAATTCTTCCCTGGCTGTTTCAGGAAATAGTGAGATCCCAGCGATAGCGCAGCACAATGTGCCTAAAGTTCACTCGTGAACACTCGCCTCCTTCACTCTAAAAGTCATCGGCATTCTGGGCATCCGAGATCTTCTTAATCTGGGAGATCTGATACTGTATCATTGGGATCATAGGGACCAGGCGTTAGCAGCACTGTATGCCCCCCCCCCCAACCACTCTCCTACCCCAACTGCCCCCACCACCTTGATCCCATTCCTCTGCCCCAACCCCCCCCCGTACTCCGCCCCCTCCACCCACAACCCTCTCAATTCCCAAATCTTCTCATTGCGGGGACAAGAAGAGGACCTACTAGCTTATAGAATGACCCTGTTTATGTCTTGCAGAGAAGAAGAGGAAGCATACTTGGTGGCTATTATTTAATTATTGTTTGTTTAATCACCAAAATAAGCAAATGATTAGTGTTTGTTATCTGTCCCTGTCCAGAAGATGAAGAGCTGTGTACCGGTGGTGCTCAGCGCGGGCCCCAGGTGGCTGCTGGATGTGACTTGGCAAGGAGCAGAAGACAACAAAAATAACTGTGTGGTGTACAGCAAAGGTAAGCTCAATCTCCAGACTGTTGTATACAGTCTGTTATCTCCCTAGCAACACCACAGCAGCCAAACACACTGTCTGACACATAATCCCCCCACTTAAATTCTGCTGTCTGTCTGTCTCTCACTGTCTTTCAATCCAAAACATTTTTTTTGACATCCCTCTGAAGTCATTTAGTGTACCAACCCAAAGTCTTGATTAGGAACGGGAAAACAACATGCGACAAAGTCAGTGGTTTTAGATTTCACAAGGTAAATATATTAATTAGCTTTTTGTGCTCAGTCTGAGTGAATTCCTCTCTGTTCACAAATTACAATTGCCCCAAATTATTATGTAGACGATAATCTGAAACTTGCTAATGGCATATCTCTCTTTTTATGTAATGTGGGGTTACTGGGTGTGACCGTAGAGGTTGTTAGTCTCGAATCACACTGAAATAAAAATGAGGGATTTAGTTGCTGTCTGATACAGCTAGAATGCTCTTATTAGGCAAGCTCAAAATGGCTGCCCATCCATAGTTCATGATTGGGCTTCAGGTTACTGATTGTAAAATGCTAATACGGCACACTGACAGTAGCGTCTTCAGACTTCACCCTTTATGAAAGCACTGTGCTGCTGACTGGCTGCTGCAGCCCATAATTGGGTCTTGACGGGTGTACACACAGGCACATAAAGAGACACACAGGCACATAGACACACAGTCCAGAGACACACAGGCACATAAATAAGTAAATAAAGATGTTTGAATTCAAAGGGGATGCAAGAAGTGGTTTCTATGTATCCCGTTTTCTAAATGATTACCCTGTGACTAGACTCACGAAGGAGCTGAAATGGAGTTTCTTCCCCTCAAAGTGAATCAGAGCGGGAACTGGGATTTGCAGCCCGGATTTTCTTTCGCTCTCCCAATTCTCATCTACTAATCACTAGACTGCACTGGGGAGTTATCCTCTTAACCGGCTACTTAACTTTGTGCTCTTTATCACCAAATCGTTCAAGTTTATGATAAGCTGTTAAAGGAGATTATGCACTTCTTTAAAAATCTCCTAATCTGAATATATGAAACAAAAAAGGGAGTAATAACAGGATTTGGTCTCGTTTTGTTAAGTCATTTCCCCTCGCCGTCTTCATAGTCATTATAGAAGCCATCCCAGATGTAGTTGCAGTACTGCCATCATCTCACACAGACGGACGTTATGGATCTGTGATCACCTCTGTAGCATTGTCCTTCATATCCCCTTGTTCATAGCATCTAGTTGACACTTATTCAGTTAGAAAAGGAAGTGATGTGAAAGTCGGACCAAAAAGAGGAGTCCCCCAGTGAGAGCCGTTTGTGTTGTATTAGTATAGAGCTGCTAAACCTTTCTCCACAATCACACGCCTGCCAAGCCATAATAGACGATACAGAGGGATAAAATAGTGAAAAATACAATGAATTTCAATTTGGAAATATTTGGATAATTTTGGCACCTTACTGTGTGTAGTCATTTTGAGACAAAATCTGTAGACCGAGATAGAATCAGCATCCATCCAGTTTTTCTATTTCTATGGCCCCAGACAGAATCTCTCTAGTTATTCTATGTATGTGGCCTCAGACAGAATCTCTCTAGTTATTCTATTTCTATGGCCCCAGACAGAATCTCTCTAGTTATTCTATGTATATGGCCCCAGACAGAATCTCTCTAGTTATTCTATTTCTATGGCCCCAGACAGAATCTCTCTATTTATTCTATATATGTGTCCCCAGACATAATCTCTCTAGTTATTCTACGTATGTGGCCCCAGACAGAATCTGTCTAGTTATTCTATGTATGTGGCCCCAGACAGAATCTCTCTAGTTATTCTATGTATGTGGCCCCAGACAGAATCTCTCTAGTTATTCTATTTCTATGGCCCCAGAGAGAATATCTGTAGTTATTGGACATAATCGATTTAGTTATTGTATTTCTATGGCCCCAGAGAGAATATCTGTAGTTATTGTACAGAATCTATTTAGTTATTGTATTTATATGGCCCCAGAGAGAATATCTGTAGTTATTGGACATAATCGATTTAGTTATTGTATTTCTATGGCCCCAGAGAGAATATCTGTAGTTATTGTACAGAATCTATTTAGTTATTGTATTTATATGGCCCCAGAGAGAATATCTGTAGTTATTGTACAGAATATATTTAGTTATTGTATTTCTATGGCCCCAGAGAGAATATCTCTAGTTATTGTACAGAATATATTTAGTTATTGTATTTCTATGGCCCCAGAGAGAATATCTGTAGTTATTGGACATAATCGATTTAGTTATTGTATTTCTATGGCCCCAGAGAGAATATCTATAGTTATTGTACAGAATCTATTTAGTTATTGTATTTATATGGCCCCAGAGAGAATATCTGTAGTTATTGTACAGAATATATTTAGTTATTGTATTTCTATGGCCCCAGAGAGAATATCTGTAGTTATTGTACAGAATATATTTAGTTATTGTATTTCTATGGCCCCAGAGAGAATATCTCTAGTTATTGTACAGAATATATTTAGTTATTGTATTTCTATGGCCCCAGAGAGAATATCTGTAGTTATTGTACAGAATATATTTAGTTATTGTATTTCTATGGCCCCAGAGAGAATATCTGTAGTTATTGTATTTCTATAGCTCCACGTAGACACCAGACAGTACAGAAGGACTCAGTGATGACTCCCTCTCTGCATGAAGCAGACACACAGAGCCATAGGGCCTCAGTGTTTACATCTCTCCCCAAGTGTTGCTGTTTGTCTGTTTGTCTGTTTTGCGCAAAGAAAGGCAGTTGACTTATGGTAATCAGTGGACATCTCAATATACTGCATGTTCATTGGTTCTCACTGAATATGGCTACTTGGCTCGTGTTCCAATCATCTTGGCTTTCTTGAGCACTGTCTCAGACATCTTCTGTGCATGGTGAGGAGTGCCTCTTAAAGAGAGAAATGATTCCCAATGGACTGATGCAGTCCAACAGTGTGTAATGTATAATACATGCTAGTTCTCTGTGAACAAGAACTATGTGGGTTTGGTGGAATCCCCATTGGGCTGCCCCGGGCGTCCAGCAGAAAACACACTACCACGGTTACCACATATCTACTATTAGACATGGGATTTTATTTCAGTCTGTCCTGTGTCCATCCTGGTTCTACTAAATGTCCCTTTTTTAATGATTTGCTACTCACTGTCTCTATCATTTTGTGTTGTTGATATTGACCAACGACACACTGTATAATGAGACATTTCTAAACTAACATGTCTACTGAGAGTTTACCCTATCAACTATGGCTATATACTGTAGGTTATTATGTCTCTGTGTCATATGCCCACAGTTTGTTTTAAATATATATTACTTTAAAATGAAGAATGTCTACCAATTCCCCCTTGAAGACGTGATAATATAAAAAGTGGAATAAACACAATATCTGTTTTTACCAGGCTGTCTTTCTATCAGTGGCACCAGAAACAGTAAGCATGCAGGGCTGTTTGTTTTACATTAGCCTCCCATGCAGACAGCCAGTATACTGTAGTGCCTCAGAACAGAGCACAGCAGACAGCCATTACTAAAACTCTCAACCTGACTGCTGCACCAACTCATTATCGAGAAATCCACCTGGAACCTCCGCAATGCTCCGCGCCACACATGGACAGCTTCTCTGAACCACTGACGTTTTCTAGAAACAGGCAGCGAGTCTGTGGAGTAATTATACGTTAGTTACGCAGTGGGAGGGAGGGAGGGAACTGGGGGAGAATTGGTCGAGAGAGTGAGAGAGCGACAGGGAATTGAGAGAGAGCAATTCAGAGAGGGAGGATATCATCGGAGAATTGGTACATTTGATGAACAATATGGAAGTGTTTATTAATTCAGAAAGAAATGCATATAATTTAATTGCATCATTTTTTTGCCGTTTTCATTATTCCACTATTGAATCAAAAGAGCGACGTTCAGTATATTAAAACAAAAAGAAACAAAGAAGAAATGGGACAATTAAATAGATATATAATTTCAGGATCACTCCTATCCACAATGTCATGAAATACAGTGCCTCCTCCCTCAAATAACAGTCCATTTCCAATGCTCTAATTTTATTGATTTATTTTTCTTATTTTTTGCCTTTTATAGAGAGAACATAATGTTGGCCTCCGAGACTGGACATCCACCAATCATTCTGCATGTCTTACAGTTCGTCAGATTTCTTGGTACCTACTGTCCACACATGACATGTATATCATCATCACCAGTATGACAGTAAAGTCAGTGTGGCTGTATTTAACTCAGAGCTCTCCTATTGTGCTCCACCATTATCACCTGATATCTGAGCCCTTAGAAACTCACCTGGGCTCTGTCTTGATATTATGTCCTATTATTCTAAGGTCACCTGAGTTTTTCTAACGTAAGCCTCTTAAGCAGACCACATTCAGATACAGCATGTCCAATATGTCTCTGGAGAAAGTCGGCCATTGTTGGAGCGTAAATTGACCAATGTACTAGAGCGTTTTGCATAAGCCCATACGGTGTAGAATTAGACTGTAACTCACTGCTGTGTCTTTCTGTTACTTCATGTTCACTAAGTCCTCGCCATCAGATCCCTTTTCTCACTTGTCCGTTGTTCACACGCTCTTAGCCAGAGACCTCGGAGACCTCGGAGGTGAACTTTCCACAGTAATTTTGAAATTGGATCTGATTTTTTAAATATTCTGTCCAAAACAAAATAGGGAGAATTCAGAATAAGATATAGTCTTGGTTTAGAAAGGGGGAAATATATCGTAAAAACTGTTTGAGACTGGGGGAGAGGAGAGAGAGTACTGTAACAGTTCAGATTGAATTGTTCATTTCAACCCTCCCCTTTAAAACGACTGAGGCAAATAGGAGGTGCTGAGGTTATTATCTGTTATCTGGGAACATGGGGAAATAGTGTGACTGCATAATAACTAAACAACTGACACAATGTCAAAATTGTATTATCAGTGTATTAAAACAAAATTGTACCCTAAAGGAGGCCCCACCACAGCTCAGAGCAGCAGAGTAATTATGTTGAATTAAAATACAACAGAGATCAACAGAATCGTTTTCATTCGGAAATTATTAATGATTCCGCGGCAACAATAATTGATTGCACTGAGCCAGGCGATAACTGCACGGTCAGGCTGGAGGGAGCGGAGTGCTCAGACTGTACCGTGGCTGTAGTGTAATATTAACTGACTGTGGCAGGCAGGGGTAGAGTATTGTACTGCAAGACTGGACTGGAGGCTGGTGATGGTAGGGAGGGGGGTGTTAAGGACAGCAGACTTCATTATATAGAATGTGAGAAGACTTAGCATCCTACACATCATGCATAAGCACACAGACCGAAATGCACACACACACACACACACACACACACATTCACACACACACACACACACACACACACACACACACACACACACACACACACACACACATTCACACACACACACACACACACACACACACACACACACACACACACACACACACACACACACACACACACACACACACACACACACACACACACACACACACACACACACACACACACACACACACACACACACACACACACACACACACACACACACACACACATACACACACGCACACACACGCATACACATGTTTGTTCTTGCTTCATTCAGCAGAGACAGTGAAAGACGTCAGCCCAGACTCTTCCTCCGAATGCCTTTAATGTGCATTGTTCCCTCACTGTTGGTGGAGGCAGACAGGCGGGCGGCTGGCCTCCCCCTGCAGCACCACACACACAGTCACCAGACACCAGGCTCTGTCTGTCACAGCCCCCACTCTATGAACATCCACCACAAACAAACCACAAACCACAATACACCCAAATTAGGACGTTACCACAAACACTCATTAACCTAAGCCTAACTGTGACACACACAGAAAAGACAGAAGAAAACAACAAGTGAAAGTGATGGGCAGCACTGATGACAAACAGAAGAGAGGAGAGGCACGCTGTATGTGTTTCATCCATCACTCTCCCCAGTCAGGCACTATGTTGTCGTTGCAGTAGGGGACAACACAGACAGACGGCCGCGCGTCCTTGTATCAATGCCACTGAGGGTGTCGTGTCACGCTAACGAGCGTGTAGCCTAGCTGGCCGCTCTCCCTCCCTCCGTAGCAGGAGGGTTTTGACTCACTCTGCATATTTAAATGCCTTGTAAAGCTTAAGTAGACCCACTTTTCCATGTCAGGGCAGCGTTCAATCCTGCTGTGCCCATTAATTATGATACCATTGTGCTCCGGTGTGGCTAATAAGAGTGATGTATTGCACCCTTGTGGCATTATAATCATGTCTAGTGAAGTACCTGGACTGTCTGAGCACTAGGCTTCTCTTTAGAGCACTTGGGTAAAAATAGGCAGCTCATCTAGCCTACTCTCCTCTCCTGTCCAGGGTTGGTTAATGGGCTTGTTCTGGAAAGTGGGCTGTTGATTTAGCTTTAGTATAATTGTATAATCGATGATGAGAAATGCCTGTGTATCGATCTGGGGGAAGCAGATGGAGCTGTCTGTCTGTAAGCCCAGCAGGGATTTTAAAGCTCTCCCTGAAAGAGGTACCGGTCCTGAGGATAGGAGGAAACAGGGTGTGACTTTCAGACATAAAACAATTCCTTGGACATGAAAATAATGATCTGCAAGGTTTTGATTAAGAGGATCACGGTTGCTTAGTTAAAGAGTTCATTCTATGCGTCTTTAAGAGCCTCAGTCCTGGCCTGCTTTTAGAACTGTCTATGATTCACCTCTCCTTCCTGGCCGCTCGGCCTCGCCGCCCCCATCATGGCACAGCTGCCGTAAGTAGGTGTGAAAAGCATTGTCAATGTGCTTTAGGATAAAGCTCTGTGGTGGGATGCCATTGGTCACGATGAACCCCCACCCACCTTCAGCTGCAGCAGAGGGCGAGTGGAGGAGAGGGAGAGAGAGAGGCCTTCTTCGGGGTTATTTTCATCTGCAGTAGGGGGTCAGAGTGAGAGATCAGTGGGGTGAATGAGTGTTACACACACACACACACACACACACACACACACACACACACACACACACACACACACACACAGTTAGAGTGAGGAAGAATAGCGAACTGCATGGACACCCTGCACATGGCAGAAGATTGGAAGAAAATCACTGATGGGCACTAGAATGAAGAGATACAGTATCACCTCTGTCACCCTGGTCACAATAGAATTACATTATAGGGTTCATTGCAGGGATTTCATTTGTCTCCTTCCACATTGTATGTCTCTTTATAAATACCTTTTGGAAGAAAATACATCCGATTTTCTCTGAAATAAGCAGACACAATACAAAATAGTTTTGTGGGGTCGCTTCTGTGTTCGAGGGGGAGAACTTCCTGATAACCTTTTATACATACCTCTGCAGCTAATCCATTTTATTGATTGCACATCCGGCTGTGCGAATAAACATATCCCTGCAGTCTTTAGAGTGTGGTTTCAGTAGGGTATCACTTTTTCTCATTGCACACCGCGCAGGAGCACACAGACATTGCTCCTCCATTACTGGCTTATCTATGGGGTTTATGATGCTCTGGTCATGGGGTCTCAGCCATTCCACCCCTCTTAAACCCCAATGCCATGGGTAAGGACAGGGGGACATACGGGTGTAGGAGGTGGGTCACTCAGCTCCATGAAGAGAGGAGGCTGGTAGTTGTGTGGCTGTTTGGTGTGTTGGTGACAGTGGCAGAGGTACGGTATGTATGGTGATGGTGAGGCCCATGCTTGGACCCCTCCCCCACCTCAACCACCGTTCCCCATCTACCCCACTCCATGTTCCCATGCAGCTCCTGGAGTGTCAGAGCTGAGTTGACCTCTGCCTGCCTAAAGGGAGGTCGCAGTGCTCCGTAGCGCTCTGTAGCACCGGGTGACAGAGATGGGTCCCCTGGTCCCTCTGTGTGGGTGTGTATGTGTGTTTACGTGAGTGCGCGTGTGTGTAGCGAGCAGAGAGCAGACATGCGTGCTGTAGGTACAGTAGTGTAGTGGAGAAGACGTGTGTGTCGCCCGGGTCAGACAGGGCCATCCATTCTCTGAGCCCCTGGGAGAGGGAGAGGGAGAGAGAGGAGAGCGGAGGGAAGGAAGAGAGAGGGGGGGGGGCGTTGATACACTGCTTCTCTTACTCTATCAGACACTAGGTTGTGTTCCTCCATGCAGTGCAGTCAGTGGAACACATCTGTCATCTGTCCCTGTACCACTTCAGCTACCACAGTAGCACCGGGGTTTGGAACACTTCTATTCAACCAACACTGTAATGTGAGCTGTAGATGTTGTCAAATGTGGTGAGTGTGATTCTGAACTCTCTTAGTGGACTTGAATGTCAACATGTTTAGGGCAATGACTGACATGTTTTGCTGCCGTTGGTGCAGCAGTGTCCACAATGTAGAACGCATGTAGTATTGTACATGTAGTCTGAAGGATTTACAAACTGGAAGCCATAAGGAGAATGGTTGCAGACCACAATGGTTTGCTGTAGTAGGGGCAGCCACAAGGGTTTTTCAACAACATCACCTGGCCCATGGCAACTACAATGGACCTCCCATTGCTATCACCCAGCCAACATGGAGTTCTAACACCCAGCTCTCCCTCCTGGTTCTGGTCGATGCCCTGGCCTTTCCCTGCTAAGCTAAGCCTTCTCCTTGTTGAATAGTGGGCTGGTAATGCTGTGATCCAATGCCATTTGGAGTCACTCACTCTGTCCCCCAGCTCTCAGGGAGAAGGAATCCTCAACCCCAGCCTCATAGTCTACCCTGTAATCTCCCAGCCTCCTCTCTGTTGTCGGGTACGGCGCCTGCTGCTCCCCGCTCTATCCCACAACCCCCTTCGCCCTCCACCATTTTAATCCCTTTGACCCAAACCCTCAGTGTTTCCCTGTATCAACAGCTCCTGAAGATTACATCCTTCCACCTCCTGTACTGTGTGCTAGCTACAGTAGCTAGCCTAGCGCTACTGTATTACACCCAAGCCCAGCAGTACAAGTTTTCCTCTAGCTACCACATGACAGCTAGTGCCTAAAGGCAGTCAAGTCTCTAATTAAGCCACTCCAGAGTATTATGGTATGCCACATTGGTCATTGCAATATAGTCACTCCACTTATACAGTCTATACACAGTCTATTTATTTATCTGTTATTTTACCTGGTAAGTTGACTGAGAACACATTCTCATTTGCAGCAACAACCTGGGGAATAGTTACAGGGGAGAGGAGGGGGATGAATGAGCCAATTGTAAACTGGGGATTATTAGGTGACCGTGATGGTTTGAGGGCCAGATTGGGAATTTAGCCAGGGGTTAACACCCCTACTCTTAGGATATTTAATGACCTCAGAGAGTCAGGACACCCTACACAGGGCAGTGTCTGCAATCACTGCCCTGGGGCATTGGGATATTTCTTAGACCAGAGGAAAGAGTGCCTCCTACTGGCCCTCCAACACCACTTCCAGCAGCATCTGGTCTCCCATCCAGAAACTGACCAGGACCAACCCTGCTTAGCTTCAGAAGCAAGCCTGCTGTGGTATGCAGGGTGGTGGCCTGCTGGCATGAAGTCTATACCTAAGTCTATACAGTCTACCCACAGTCTATACAGTCTACCCACAGTCTATACAGTCTACCCACAGTCTATACAGTCTACCCACAGTCTATACAGTCTACCCAGAGTCTATACAGTCTGCCCACAGTCTATACAGTCTACCCAGAGTCTATACAGTCTACCCACAGTCTATACAGTCTACCCAGAGTCTATACAGTCTACCCACAGTCTATACAGTCTACCCAGAGTCTATACAGTCTACCCACAGTCTATACAGTCTACCCAGAGTCTATACAGTCTACCCACAGTCTATACAGTCTACTCAGAGTATATACAGTCTAGCCACAGTCTAGCCGCAATCTATACAGTCTAGCCGCAGTCTATACAGTCTAGCCACAGTCTATACAGTCTACCCAGAGTATATACAGTCTAGCCACATGCTATACAGTCTAGCCACAGTCTATACAGTCTACCCAAAGTATTTACAGTCTAGCCACAGTCTATACAGTCTAGCCAGAGTATTTACAGTCTAGCCACAGTCTACACATTCTACCCAGAGTATTTACAGTCTAGCCACAGTCTACACATTCTACCCACAGTCTAGCCACAGTCTATACAGTCTAGCCACAGTCTATACAGTCTAGCCAGAGTATATACAGTCCAGCCACAGTCTATACAGTCTACCCAGAGTCTATACAGTCTACCCAGAGTCTATACAGTCTACCCACAGTCTATACAGTCTACCCAGAGTCTATAAGGTCTACCGACAATCTATACAGTCTAGCCAGTCTGTCCTGATACTCCAGAGCTCACCCTGCAAAGAGAGTACAGCTCTACCTCTTTCATGTAGTGTTTCTGGTAATGAGTTTGGGCGTTATTGATGTGAACTCATGTGATCATTACATAAAGAACAACCATTTCTCTTTCCCTCGATGGTTTTCCTGTGGGCCACATTAAATCAAGCCTCCGACCTACACTCTAGTTAAATGAACCACTATCAGCATGTTGCCCTCTCATATCTGAGAACAGCCCTTTATATAGCAAGGCCTGTAAATGGTGATTAGTGAGTGTTTTGATTAAATTCAACCACGTGTGTGATACTGCTGTGGAGGCCGATCACACTCTGTCAAACACACACTCTGTCAAACACACACTCTCTGTCAAACACACTCTCTCTGTCAAACACACTCTCTCTGTCAAACACACTCTCTCTGTCAAACACACTCTCTCTGTCAAACACACTCTCTCTGTCAAACACACACTCTCTGTCAAACACACTCTCAAACACACACTCTGTCAAACACACTCTCTCTGTCAAACACAAACACACTCTCTCTCTGTCAGACACACTCTCTCTGTCAGACACACACACTCTCTCTGTCAAACACACTCTCTCAAACACACTCTCTGTCAAAACACACTCTCTCTGTCAAACACAAACACACTCTCTCTCTGTCAAACACACTCTCTCTGTCAAACACACTCTCTCTGTCAAACACACACACACTCTCTGTCTCTCTCTTTCTGTCAAACACACTCTCTCTGTCAAACACACACTCTCTCTGTCAAACACACTCTCTCTGTCAAACACACACTCTCTGTCTCCATCTCTCTTTCTGTCAAACACACTCTCTCTGTCAAACACTCTCTCTCTCTGTCAAACACACTCTCTCTGTCAAACACACTCTCTCTGTCAAACACACACTCTCTGTCTCCATCTCTCTCTCTGTCAAACACACTCTCTCTCTGTCAAACACACTCTCTCTGTCTCCATCTCTCTTTCTGTCAAACACACTCTGTCTCTGTCTCCATCTCTCTTTCTGTCAAACACACTCTCTCTGTCTCCATCTCTCTCTCTGTCAAACACACTCTCTCTGTCAAACACTCTCTCTCTGTCAAACACACTCTCTCTGTCTCCATCTCTCTCTGTCAAACACACTCTCTCTGTCAAACACACTCTCTCTGTCAAACACACTCACTCTGTCAAACACACTCTCTCTCTGTCAAACACACTCTCTGTCAAACACACTCTCTCTGTCAAACACACTCTCTCTGTCAAACACACTCTCTCTGTCAAACACACTCTCTCTGTCAAACACACACTCTGTCAAACACACACTCTGTCAAACACACTCTCTCTGTCAAACACACTCTCTGTCAAACACACTCTCTCTGTCTCCATCTCTCTCTCTGTCAAACACACTCTCTGTCAGACACACACTCTCTGTCAAACACACTCTCTCTGTCTCCATCTCTCTCTCTGTCAACACTCTCTCTGTCAAACACACTCTCTCTGTCAAACACACTCTCTCTGTCAAACACACTCTCTGTCAAACACACTCTCTGTCAAACACACTCTCTCTGTCAAACACACTCTCTCTGTCTCCATCTCTCTCTCTGTCAGACACACTCTCTCTGTCAGACACACACTCTCTGTCAAACACACTCTCTGTCAAACACACTCTCTCTGTCAAACACACTCTCTCTGTCAAACACACTCTCTCTGTCAGACACACTCTCTCTGTCAGACACACTCTCTGTCAAACACACTCTCTCTGTCAAACACACTCTCTCTGTCAAACACACTCTCTGTCAAACACACTCTCTCTGTCAAACACACTCTCTCTGTCAAACACACTCTCTGTCAAACACACTCTCTCTGTCAAACACACTCTCTCTGTCAAACACACTCTCTCTGTCAAACACACTCTCTCTGTCTGTCAACACACTCTCTCTGTCAAACACACTCTCTCTGTCAAACACACTCTCTCTGTCAAACACACTCTTCTGTCAAACACACTCTCTCTGTCAAACACACTTTCTGTCAAACACACTCTCTCTGTCAAACACACTCTCTCTGTCAAACACACTCTCTCTGTCAAACACACTCTCTCTGTCAAACACACTCTCTCTGTCAAACACACAAACACACTCTCTCTGTCACACTCTCTCTGTCAAACACACTCTCTCTGTCAAACACACTCTCTGTCAAACACACTCTCTCTCAAACACACTCTCTCTGTCAAACACACTCTCTCTGTCAAACACACACTCTCTGTCAAACACACTCTCTGTCAAACACACTCTCTGTCAAACACACTCTCTCTCTGTCAAACACACTCTCTCTCAAACACACTCTCTGTCAAACACACTCTCTCTGTCAAACACACTCTCTCTGTCAAACACACTCTCTCTGTCAAACACACTCTCTCAAACACACTGTCAAACACACTCTGTCAAACACACTCTGTCAAACACACTCTCTCTGTCAAACACACTCTCTGTCAAACACACTCTCTGTCAAACACTCTCTCTCTGTCAAACACACTCTCTCTGTCAAACACTCTCTCTGTCAAACACACTCTCTTCAGACACACTCTCTGTCAAACACACTCTCTCTGTCAAACACACTGTCAAACACACTCTCTCTGTCAAACACACTCTCTCTGTCAAACACACTCTCTGTCAGACACTCTCTGTCAAACACACTCTCTCTGTCAAACACACTCTCTGTCAAACACACACTCTCTGTCAAACACACTCTCTGTCAAACACAACACACACTCTCTGTCAAACACACTCTCTCTGTCAAACACACTCTCTCTGTCAAACACACTCTCTCTGTCAAACACACTCTCTCTCAAACACACACTCTCTGTCAAACACACTCTCTCTGTCAAACACACTCTCTGTCAAACACACTCTCTGTCAAACACACTCTCTGTCAAACACACTCTCTCTGTCAAACACACACACTCTCTCTGTCAAACACTCTCTCTGTCAAACACACTCTCTGTCAAACACACTCTCTCTGTCAAACACACACTCTCTCTGTCAAACACACTCTCTGTCAACACACACTCTCTGTCAAACACACTCTCTGTCAAACACACTCTCTCTGTCAAACACACTCTCTCTGTCAAACACACTCTCTCAGACACACACTCTCTGTCAAACACACTCTCTCTGTCTCTGTCAAACACATCTCTCTTCTGTCAAACACACTCTCTGTCAAACACACTCTCTCTGTCAAACACACTCTCTCTCAAACACACTCTCTCTGTCAAACACACTCTCTGTCAAACACACTCTCTCTGTCAAACACACTCTCTGTCAAACACACTCTCTGTCAAACACACTCTCTGTCAAACACACTCTCTCTGTCAAACACACTCTCTGTCAAACACACTCTCTGTCAAACACACTCTCTCTGTCAAACACACTCTCTGTCAGAACACACTCTCTGTCAGACACACTCTCTCTGTCAGACACACTCTGTCAAACACACTCTCTCTGTCAAACACACTCTCTCTGTCAAACACACTCTCTCTGTCAAACACACTCTCTGTCAAACACACTCTCTCTGTCAAACACACTCTCTCTGTCAAACACACTCTCTCTGTCAGACACACTCTCTCTGTCAAACACACTCTGTCAAACTCTCTCTCTGTCAACACACTCTCTCTGTCAAACACACTCTGTGTCAAACACACTCTCTCTGTCAAACACACTCTGTCAAACACACTCTCTCTGTCAGACACACTCTCTCTGTCAAACACTCTCTCTGTCAGACACACTCTCTGTCAAACACACTCTCTCTGTCAAACACACTCTCTCTGTCAAACACACTCTCTGTCAGACACACTCTGTCAAACACACTCTCTCTGTCAAACACACTCTCTCTCAGACACACTCTCTCTGTCAAACACACTCTCTGTCAAACACACTCTCTCTGTCAAACACACTCTCTGTCAAACACACTCTCTGTCAAACACACTCTCTCTGTCAGACACACTCTCTCTGTCAAACACACTCTCTGTCAGACACACTCTCTCTGTCAAACACTCTCTGTCAAACACACTCTCTCTGTCAAACACACTCTCTCTGTCAAACACACTCTCTCTGTCAAACACACTCTGTCAAACACACTCTCTCTGTCAAACACACTCTCTCTGTCAAACACACTCTCTCTGTCAAACACACTCTCTGTCAAACACACTCTCTCTCAAACACACTCTCTCTGTCAAACACACTCTCTCTGTCAAACACACTCTCTCTGTCAAACACACTCTCTCTGTCAAACACTCTCTCTGTCAAACAGACACACTCTCTGTCAAACACACTCTCTCTGTCAAACACACTCTCTGTCAAACACACTCTCTCTGTCAAACACTCTCTCTCTCTGTCAAACACTCTCTCTGTCAAACACACTCTCTCTGTCAAACACACTCTCTCTGTCAAACACACTCTCTCTGTCAGACACACTCTCTCTGTCAAACACACTCTCTCTGTCAGAACACACTCTCTCTGTCAGACACACTCTCTCTGTCAAACACACTCTCTCTGTCAAACACACTCTCTCTGTCAAACACACTCTCTCTGTCAAACACACTCTCTCTGTCAGACACACTCTCTCTGTCACACACTCTCTCTGTCAAACACACTCTCTCTGTCAAACACACACTCTGTCAAACACACACTCTGTCAAACACACTCTCTCTGTCAGACACACTCTCTCTGTCAAACACACTCTCTCTGTCAAACACACACTCTGTCAAACACACACTCTGTCAAACACACTCTCTCTGTCAAACACACACTCTGTCAAACACACTCTCTCTGTCAAACACACTCTCTCTGTCAAACACACTCTCTCTGTCAAACACACTCTCTCTGTCAAACACACACTCTCTGTCAAACACACTCTCTCTCTCTGTCAAACACACTCTCTGTCAAACACACTCTCTCTGTCAAACACACTCTCTCTGTCAAACACACTCTCTCTGTCAAACTCTCTCTGTCACTCTCTCTGTCAAACACACTCTCTCTGTCAAACACACTCTCTCTGTCAAACACACTCTCTCTGTCAAACACACTCTCTCTGTCAAACACTCTCTCTGTCAAACACACTCTCTCTGTCAAACACACTCTCTCTGTCAAACACACTCTCTCTGTCAAACACACTCTCTCTGTCAAACACACTCTCTCTGTCAAACACACTCTCTCTGTCAAACACACTCTCTCTGTCAAACACACTCTCTCTGTCAGACACACTCTCTCTGTCAAACACACTCTCTCTGTCAAACACACTCTCTCTGTCAAACACACTCTCTCTGTCAAACACACTCTCTCAAACACACTCTCTCTCAAACACACTCTCTCAAACACACTGTCTCTGTCAAACACACTCTCTCTGTCAAACACACTCTCTCTGTCAAACACACTCTCTGTCAAACACAAACACACTCTCTCTGTCAAACACACTCTCTCTGTCAAACACACTCTCTCTGTCAAACACACTCTCTCTCTCTGTCAAACACACTCTCTGTCAAACACACTCTCTGTCAAACACACTCTCTCTGTCAAACACACTCTCTGTCAAACACACTCTCTCTGTCAAACACACTCTCTCTGTCAAACACACTCTCTCTGTCAAACACACTCTCTCTGTCAAACACACTCTCTCTGTCAAACACACTCTCTCTGTCTCTCTGTCAAACACACACTCTCTCTGTCAAACACACTCTCTGTCAAACACACTCTCTCTGTCAAACACACTCTCTCTGTCAAACACACTCTCTCTGTCAAACACACTCTCTGTCAAACACACTCTCTCTGTCAAACACACTCTCTCTGTCAAACACACTCTCTCTGTCAAACACACTCTCTCTGTCAAACACACTCTCTCTGTCAAACACACTCTCTCTGTCAAACACACTCTCTCTGTCAAACACACTCTCTCTGTCAAACACACTCTCTCTGTCAGACACACTCTCTCTGTCAAACACACTCTCTCTGTCAAACACACTCTCTCTGTCAAACACACTCTCTCTGTCAAACACACTCTCTCTGTCAAACACACTCTCTCTGTCAAACACACTCTCTCTGTCAAACACACTCTCTCTGTCAAACAAACACACTCTCTCTGTCAAACACACTCTCTCTGTCAAACACACTCTCTCTGTCAACACACTCTCTCTGTCAAACACACTCTCTCTGTCAAACACACTCTCTCTGTCAGAAACACACTCTCTCTGTCAAACACACTCTCTCTGTCAAACACACTCTCTCTGTCAAACACACTCTCTCTGTCAAACACACTCTCTCTGTCAGACACACTCTCTCTGTCAAACACACTCTCTCTGTCAAACACACTCTCTCTGTCAAACACACTCTCTCTGTCAAACACACTCTCTCTGTCAAACACACTCTCTCTGTCAAACACAGACACACTCTCTCTGTCAAACACAAACACACTCTCTCTGTCAAACACACTCTCTCTGTCAAACACACTCTCTCTGTCAGACACACTCTCTCTGTCAAACACACTCTCTCTGTCAAACACACTCTCTCTGTCAAACACACTCTCTCTGTCACACACTCTCTCTGTCAAACACACTCTCTCTGTCAGACACACTCTCTCTGTCACACACTCTCTCTGTCAGACACACTCTCTCTGTCAAACACACTCTCTCTGTCATCTCTCTCTCTGTCAGACACACAAACACACTCTCTCTGTCAAACACACTCTCTCTGTCAAACACACTCTCTCTGTCAAACACACTCTCTCTGTCAAACACACTCTCTCTGTCAAACACACTCTCTCTGTCAAACACACTCTCTCTGTCAAACACACTCTCTCTGTCAAACACACTCTCTCTGTCACATCTCTCTCTCTGTCAAACACACTCTCTCTGTCAAACACAC
>NC_056431.1:14185260-14191062 GCF_018296145.1 Oncorhynchus tshawytscha | reverse complement strand
GTATACTTTATTTCGTTTTTATTTGACCTCTTTTTCTCCCCAATTTCGTGGTATCCAATTGTTTTAGTAGCTACTATCTTGTCTCATTGCTACAACTCCCGTACGGGCTCGGGAGAGACGAAGGTTGAAAGTCATGCGTTCTCCGATACACAACCCAACCAAGACGCACTGCTTCTTAACACAGCGCGCATCCAACCCGGAAGCCAGCCGCACCAATGTGTCGGAGGAAACACCGTGCACCTGGCAACCCTCCCTAACCTGGATGACGCTAGGCCAATTGTGCGTCGCCCCACAGACCTCCCAGTCACGGCCGGTTACGACAGAGCCTGGGCGCGAACCCAGAGTCTCTGATGGCACAGCTGGCGCTGCAGTACAGCACCCTTAACCACTGTGCCACCCGGGAGGCTGGGGGTGTATACTTTATCGTCCAGGTTAGGGAGGGCTTGACCGGTAGGGATGTCCTTGTCTCATCGCGCACCAGCGAGTCCTGTGGCGGGCCGGGCGCAGTGCACGCTAACCAAGGTTGCCAGGTGCACGGTGTTTCCTCCGACACATTGGTGCGGCTGGTTACACAGTTAAACAGCTTGGAAAATTCCAGAAAATGATGTCATGGCTTTAGAAGCTTCTGATAGGCTAATTGACATCATTTGAGTCAATTGAAGGTGTACCTGTGGATGTATTTCAAGGCCTACCTTCAAACTCAGTGCCTCTTTGCTTGACATCATGGGAAAATCAAAGGAAATCAGCCAAGACCTCAGAAAACAAATCGTAGACCTCCACAAGTCTGGTTCATCCTTGGGAGCAATTTTCAAACGCCTGAAGGTACCACGTTCATCTGTACAAACAATACTACGCAACTATAAACACCATGGGACCACGCAGCCGTCATACCGCTCAGGAAGGAGATGCGTTCTGTCTCCTAGAGATGAACGTACTGTGGTGCGAAAAGTGCAAATCAATCCCAGAACAACAGCAAAGGACCTTGTGAAGATGCTGGAGGAAACAGGTACAAAGGGATCTATATCCACAGTAAAAGGAGTCCTAAATCGACATAACCTGAAAGGCTGCTCAGCAAGGAAGAAGCCACTGGTCCTAAACTGCCATAAAAAAAGCCAGTCTACGGTTTGCAACTGCACATGGGGACACAGATCATATTTTTTTGAGGAATGTCCTCTGGTCTGATGAAACAACAATATAACTGTTTGGCCATAATGACCATCGTTATGTTTGGAGGAAAAGGCGGAGGCTTGCAAGCCGAAGAACACCATACCAACCGTGAAACACAGGGGTGGCGACATCATGTTGTGGGGTGCTTTGCTGCAGAAGGGACTGGTGCACTTCACAAAATAGATGATATCATGAGAAAGAAAAATGATGTGGATATATTGAAGCAACATCTCAAGACATCAGTTAGGAAGTTTAAGCTTGGTCGCAAATGGGTCTTCCAAATGGACAATGACCCCAAGCATACTTCAAAAGTTGTGGCAAAATGGCTTAAAGATAACAAAGTTAAGGTATTTGAGTGGCCATCACAAAGCCCTGACCTCAATCCCATAGAAAATTTGTAGGCAGAACTGAACAAGCGTGTGCAAGCAAGGAGGCCTACACCAGCTCTGTCAGGAGGAATGGGCCAAAATTCACCCAACTTATTGTGGGACGCTTGTGGAAGGCTATCCAAAACGTTTGACCCAAGCTAAACAATTTAAAGGCAATGCTACCAAATACTAATTGAGTGTATGTAAACTTCTGACCCCACTGAAAATGTGCTGAAAGAAATAAAACCTGAAATAAACCATTCTCTCTACTATTATTCTGACATTTCACATTCTGAAAATAAAGTGGCGATCCTAACAGACCTAAGACAGGGAATTTTTACTAGGATTAAATGTCAGGAATTGTGAAAAACTGAGTTTAAATATATTTGGCTAAGGTGTATGTAAACTCTTGACTTCAACTGTGTGTAAGAATGCTGTTCATTGACTACAGCTCAGCATTCAACACCATGGTACCCTCCAAGCTCATCAGCAAGCTGGAGGCCCTGGGTCTCAACCCCACCCTGTGCATTTTGGTCCTGGAATTTCTGAATTTCGGGGATTTAATGAAAGTTTGATTTTTATATCATTTTATTTGATTTTGCCGCGCTGCATTTCCCCTGGCTTTTGGCCAAGTGGGACGCTAGCGTCCCATATCCTAGAGAGGTTAATTGATCACTAGTCACTTTAAGCAATGCCACATTAAATAATGCCACTTTAATAATGTTTACATATCTTACAATAATCATGTCACATGTCTATACTGTATTTTCTACAATCTTTTGCACCTTGCCGATGTGTTAGAGGAATTGAATTCCTATATGTTCATTAACCAATTCAATTAAAACAAAGCAAAACACTTTGTCCGTTTCTAAGAATTTGTAAGGTTCTTATTTGCATAAAATAGACAAAGATCAGTCTCAAAATCAATCAATAGCGTTTATTCCCGAGAGCTCTACTTAAAATACCATGTACATTAGTTTATATATCACACATAACGTCATAGTGTCTTAAATGCCCCTCCTCTCAGACAAGGACAAAGCTGCTTCAAAAGTCCATTCCAACCCACTAACGCACATACATTACACACTATATCTGGATTATCTCCTGAAGTCTCACCACAGTTTATTACCACTTAGCTGACAGTTCCAGTCACCCCCAGATATGGAAAACCTGGAGGGGCTCTCGCTGTCTTATTTTATCTCCACAGGGTTATAGCTGGGTCGGTTCAAACATAGGTTAATGATTCTCTTTGCTTACTTTCGATACACACATACATTCCTTCATCCACAATGGTTATCATTTCTAATTACCCCTTGTCCATGCTACATAACCTCTAATCCTAATGGTTCATTTTCTGGGTAGAATTATTTAGTCATTTATCTTAAACCTTGATAAAATATCTTAACACTATGTCACTCGGCCATCGCTCATCAATATACGTACTTATTTGTACACATTCTCATTCACCCCTTTAGATTTGTGTGTATTAGGTAGTTGTTGGGGAATTGTTAGAGTACTTGTTAGATATTACTGCACAGCCGGAACTAGAAGCACAAGCATTTCGCTACACTCGCATTAACATCTGCTAACCATGTGTATGTGACCAATAACATTTGATTTGATAAAAGTGTATTATACTACTGCTCTATTCTGACAAACGTGCTGACAGTGCATTGAAATACTGTAGCAGCTTTTGTTTATTGTGTTTGTGATTGTTTGATTTTAGCATGCTTATATTGATAGTAAACAGTTAACACTACTAAAACACAAATGAAAAGCATGCATGCACATTCCATTCAGGAATGTCAGAAGGAATGAAGGTCAATAATTCATTGTAAACATTTGAAAACAGTTTCACTAGCTGAAGTCATGGTATTTACTTGGCAGAGTGCCAGTGTGTGTATGTCCTCACATGTCTCCTTCCTCCCATTAGGAGGTAGTCGGTTCCTCCCGCAGGGGAGCTGTATGGGGGGGGGAGTTAGGATGATTCTAAGGACCTGTGACTGACATGGACCCTAAAAGATTATTAGAACATTAGGTAAAAAATGTTCAATATGAAATTATTAAACAATCATTATTAATATTATGTATGTGTTATTTACAATGTACTAATAAAACTAACGGGTTCTTTTTTCTTTTCATGTTTTTGGCAAAAGTAAACATTCAGAGAGCCTCTGTATGCCAGGCCCAACAGATGCAGCTTCAGGGTCAGCAGCCATGTCTCCCCGTCCCCATACCCATTCTCCCCGTCCCCATACCCCCATACCCCATTAGCAGACCTGCTAACATGCACATATTTTGTGTACCAACTACGCAATTCTCTGTCCATGTAAGTAGGTACGAGAATTTAGTTAAAATTAATAGGGCCCGATTATTATTAGTATTTTTCTTACTTTCTTACTCTAAAGTTCCTTTCTCTAAAGTGCCAGCAGTTCACTCGCATTTGCTAGTGAAAGAAATTAAATGCAAGTACGAAAAATAACTGGTCGCATTTGTGCGAGTGTGATATACATTTCATTCTGCGTCCCATTAGTTGTTTTTTCCACGTTACTTTATGAGGATCACGCAAACTGATATACCGTAACTGTAACTGCTCGTCATCAAGCTCGAGACCCTGGGTCTCGACCCCGCCCTGTGCATCTGGGTACTGGACTTCCTGACGGGCCGCCCCCAGGTGGTGAGGGTAGGCAACAACATCTCCTCCCCGCTGATCCTCAACACTGGGGCCCCACAAGGGTGCGTTCTGAGCCCTCTCCTGTACTCCCTGTTCACCCACGACTGCGTGGCCACGCACGCCTCCAACTCAATCATCAAGTTTGCGGACGACACAACAGTGGTAGGCTTGATTACCAACAACGAATCGAGACGGCCTACAGGGAGGAGGTGAGGGCCCTCGGAGTGTGGTGTCAGGAAAATAACCTCACACTCAATGTCAACAAAACTAAGGAGATGATTGTGGACTTCAGGAAACAGCAGAGGGAACACCCCCCCATCCACATCGATGGAACAGTAGTGGAGAGGGTAGCAAGTTTTAAGTTCCTCGGCATACACATCACAGACCAACTGAATTGGTCCACTCACACACAACGCATCACCGGGGGCAAACTACCTGCCCTCCAGGACACCTACACCACCCGATGCTACAGGAAGGCCATAAAGATCATCAAGGTCATCAACCACCCGAGCCACTGCCTGTTCACCCCGCTGTCATCCAGAAGGCGAGGTCAGTACAGGTGCATCAAAGCTGGGACCGAGAGACTGAAAAACAGCTTCTATCTTAAGGCCATCAGACTGTTAAACAGCCACCACTAACATTGAGTGGCTGCTGCCAACACACTGTCAATGACACTGACTCAACTCCAGCCACTTTAATAATGGGAATTGATGGGAAATGATGTAAATATATCACTAGCCACTTTAAACAATGCTACCTTATATAATGTTACTTACCCTACATTATTCATCTCATATGCATACGTATATACTGTACTCTATATCATCGACTGCATCCTTATGTAATACATGTATCACTAGCCACTTTAACTATGCCACTTGGTTTACATACTCATCTCATATGTATATACTGTACTCGATATCATCTACTGTATCTTGCCTATGCTGCTCTGTACCATCACTCATTCATATATCCTTATGTACTTTTATCTCCCTCACCAACTTCAAACATCAGCTATCTGAGCAGCTAACTGATCGCTGCTGCTGTACATAGTCTATTGGTAAATAGCCCACCCATTTTCACCTACCTCATCCCCATACTGTTTTTATTTATTTACTTGCTCTTTTGCACACCAATATCTCTACCTGTACATGACCATCTGATCATTTATCACTCCAGTGTTAATCTGCAAAATTGTAATTATTCGCCTACCTCCTCATGCCTTTTGCACACATTGTATATAGACTCCCCCCTTTGTTTTCTACTGTGTTATTGACTTGTTAATTTGTTTATTCCATGTGTAACTCTGTGTTGTCTGCTCACACTGCTATGCTTTATCTTGGCCAGGTCGCAGTTGTAAATGAGAACTTGTTCTCAAATAGCCTACCTGGTTAAATAAAGGTGAAATAAAAAATAAATAAAAAAAAATCCCCTTACACTGTGTATAAGACAGTAGTTTTGGAATTGTTAGTTAGATTACTTGTTAGATATTACTGCACTGTCGGAACTAGAAGCACAAGCATTTCGCTACACTCGCATTAACATCTGCTAACCATGTGTATGTGACAAATAAAATTTGATTTGATTTGATTT
>NC_056431.1:14142013-14185160 GCF_018296145.1 Oncorhynchus tshawytscha | reverse complement strand
TCTGTCAAACACACTCTCTGTCAAACACACTTCTCTCTGTCAAACACACTCTCTCTGTCAAACACACTCTCTCTGTCAAAACACTCTCTCTCACACTCTCTCTGTCAAACACACTCTCTCTGTCAAACTGTCAAACACACTCTCTGTCAAACACACTCTCTCTGTCAAACACACTCTCTCTGTCAAACACACTCTCTCTGTCAAACACACTCTCTCTGTCAAAACACTCTCTGTCAAACACACTCTCTCTGTCAAACACACTCTCTCTGTCAAACACACTCTCTCTGTCATCTCTTTCTGTCAAACACACACTCTCTGTCAAACACACTCTCTCTGTCAAACACACACTCTCTGTCAAACACACACTCTCTGTCAAACACACTCTCTCTGTCAAACACACTCTCTCTGTCAAACACTCTCTCTGTCAGACACACTCTCTGTCAGACATCTCTCTCTCTGTCAAACACTCTCTCTGTCAAACACACTCTCTCTGTCAAACACACTTTTCTCTGTCAAACACACTCTCTCTGTCTCAAACACTCTCTCTGTCTCCATCTCTCTTTCTGTCAAACACACTCTCTCTCCTGTCAAACACACTCTCTCTGTCAAACACTCTCTTTCTGTCAAACACACTCTCTCTGTCTCCATCTCTCTTTCTGTCAAACACACTCTCTCTGTCAAACACACTCTCTCTGTCAAAACACACTCTCTCTGTCAAACTCTCTCTCTGTCAAACACACACTCTCTGTCAAACACACTCTCTCTGTCAAACACACTACTCTCTGTCAAACACACTCTCTGTCAAACACATCTCTGTCAAACACACTCTTCTGTCAAACACACTCTCTCTGTCAAACACACTCTCTCTGTCAAACACACTCTCTCTGTCAAACACACTCTCTCTGTCAAACACACTCTCTCTGTCAAACACACTCTCTCTGTCAAACACACTCTCTCTGTCAACACACTCTCTCTCTGTCAAACACACTCTCTCTGTCAAACACACTCTCTCTGTCAAACACACTCTCTCTGTCAAACACACTCTCTCTGTCAAACACACTCTCTCTGTCAAACACACTCTCTCTGTCAAACACACTCTCTCTGTCAAACACACTCTCTCTGTCAAACACACTCTCTCTGTCAAACACACTCTCTCTGTCAAACACACTCTCTCTGTCAAACACACTCTCTCTGTCAAACACACTCTCTCTGTCTCCATCTCTCTTTCTGTCAAACACACTCTCTCTGTCAAACACACTCTCTCTGTCAAACACACTCTCTCTGTCAAACACACTCTCTGTCAAACACTCTCTCTGTCACTCTCTCTGTCAAACACACTCTCTCTGTCAAACACACTCTCTCTGTCAAACACACTCTCTCTCTGTCAAACACACTCTCTCTGTCAAACACACTCTCTCTGTCAAACACACTCTCTCTGTCAAACACACTCTCTCTGTCAAACACTCTCTGTCTCCATCTCTCTTTCTGTCAAACACACTCTCTCTGTCAAACACACTCTCTCTCTGTCAAACACACTCTCTCTGTCAAACACACTCTCTGTCAAACACATCTCTCTTTCTCTCTGTCAAACACACTCTCTCTGTCAAACACACTCTCTCTGTCAAACACACTCTCTCTGTCAAACACACTCTCTGTCAAACACACTCTCTCTGTCAAACACACTCTCTCTGTCAAACACACTCTCTCTGTCAAACACACTCTCTCTGTCAAACACACTCTCTCTCTCTCTGTCAAACACTCTCTCTGTCAAACACATCTCTCTCTGTCAAACACACTCTCTCTGTCAAACACACTCTCTGTCAAACACACTCTCTCTGTCAAACACACTCTCTCTGTCAAACACACTCTCTCTGTCAGACACATCTCTCTCTCTCTCTGTCAAACACACTCTCTCTGTCAAACATCTCTCTCTGTCAAACACACTCTCTCTGTCAAACACACTCTCTGTCAAACACATCTCTCTCTCTGTCAAACACACTCTCTCTGTCAACACACTCTCTCTGTCAAACCATCACTCTCTGTCAGACACACTCTCTCTGTCAAACACACTCTCTCTCTGTCAAACACACTCTCTCTCTCAAACACACTCTCTCTGTCAAACACACTCTCTCTGTCAAACACACTCTCTCTGTCTCCATCTCTCTCTCTGTCAAACACACTCTCTGTCAACACACTCTCTCTGTCAAACACACTTCTGTCAAACACACTCTCTGTCTCTCTGTCAAACACACTCTCTCTGTCAGACACACTCTCTCTGTCAAACACACTCTCTCTGTCAAACACACACTCTGTCAAACACACACTCTGTCAAACACACTCTCTCTGTCAAACACACACTCTGTCAAACACACTCTCTCTGTCAAACACACACTCTGTCAAACACACTCTCTCTGTCAAACTCTCTGTCAGACACTCTCTCTGTCAAACACACTCTCTCTGTCAAACACACTCTCTGTCAGACACACACTCTCTGTCAAAACACTCTCTGTCACACTCTCTCTGTCAAACACACTCTCTCTGTCAAACACACTCTCTCTGTCAAACACACTCTCTGTCAACACATCTCTCTCAAACACACTCTCTGTCAAACACACTCTCTCTGTCAAACACACTCTCTCTGTCAAACACACTCTCTCTGTCAAACACTCTCTGTCAAACTCTCTGTCAAACACACTCTCTCTGTCAAACACACTCTCTCTGTCAAACACACTCTCTCTGTCAAACACACTCTCTCTCTCTGTCAAACACACTCTCTGTCAAACACACTCTCTCTGTCAAACACACTCTCTCTGTCAAACACACTCTCTCTGTCAAACACACTCTCTCTGTCAAACACACTCTCTCTGTCAAACACACTCTCTCTGTCAAACACACTCTCTCTGTCAAACACACTCTCTCTGTCAACACACTCTCTCTGTCAAACACTCTCTCTCTCTCTCTGTCAGACACACTCTCTCTGTCAAACACACTCTCTCTGTCAAACACACTCTCTCTGTCAAACACACTCTCTCTGTCAAACACACTCTCTCTGTCAAACACACTCTCTCTGTCAAACACACTCTCTCTGTCAGACACACTCTCTCTGTCAGACACACTCTCTCTGTCAAACACACTCTCTCTGTCAGACACACTCTCTCTGTCAAACACTCTCTCTGTCAAACACACTCTCTCTGTCAAACACACTCTCTCTGTCAAACACACTCTCTCTGTCAGACTCTCTCTCTGTCAAACACACTCTCTCTGTCAAACACACTCTCTCTGTCAAACACACTCTCTCTGTCAAACACACTCTCTCTGTCAAACACACTCTCTCTGTCAAACACACTCTCTCTGTCAAACACACTCTCTCTGTCAAACACACTCTCTCTGTCAAACACACTCTCTCTGTCAAACACACTCTCTGTCAAACACACTCTCTCTGTCAGACACACTCTCTCTGTCTCTCTGTCAGACACACTCTCTCTGTCAAACACACTCTCTCTGTCAAACACATCTCTCTCTGTCAAACACACTCTCTCTGTCAAACACACTCTCTCTGTCAAAACACACTCTCTCTGTCAAACACACTCTCTCTGTCAACACACTCTCTCTGTCAAACACACTCTCTCTGTCAAACACACTCTCTCTCTCTCTCTGTCAAACACTCTCTCTCTGTCAAACACACTCTCTCTGTCAACACACTCTCTCTGTCAAACACACTCTCTCTGTCAAACACTCTCTCTGTCTCTCTCTGTCAAACACACTCTCTCTGTCAAACACACTCTCTCTGTCAAACACACTCTCTCTCAAACTCTGTCAAACACACTCTCTCTGTCAAACACACTCTCTCTGTCAAACACACTCTCTGTCAAACACACTCTCTCTGTCAAACACACTCTCTCTGTCAGACACACTCTCTGTCAAACACACTCTCTCTGTCAAACACACTCTCTGTCAAACACACTCTCTGTCAAACACACTCTCTCTGTCAAACACACTCTCTCTGTCAAACACACTCTCTCTGTCAGACACACTCTCTCTGTCTCCATCTCTCTCTCTGTCAGACACACTCTCTCTGTCAAACACACTCTCTCTGTCAGACACACTCTCTCTGTCAAACACACTCTCTCTGTCAGACACACTCTCTCTGTCAAACACACTCTCTCTGTCTCCATCTCTCTCTCTGTCAAACACACTCTCTCTGTTAAACACACTCTCTCTGTCAGACACACTCTGTCAGACACTCTCTCTGTCAAACACACTCTCTCTGTCAAACACACTCTCTGTCAGACACACTCTGTCAGACACACTCTCTCTGTCAAACACACTCTCTCTGTCAAACACACTCTCTCTGTCAAACACACTCTCTGTCAAACACACTCTCTCTGTCAAACACACTCTCTCTGTCAGACACACTCTCTGTCAAACACACACTCTCTGTCAAACACACTCTCTCTGTCAACACACTCTCTCTCTGTCAGACACACTCTCTCTGTCAAACACACTCTCTGTCAACACTCTCTCTCTGTCAAACACACTCTCTCTGTCAGACACACTCTCTCTGTCACACACTCTCTCTGTCACACACTCTCTCTGTCAAACACACTCTCTCTGTCAAACACACTCTCTCTGTCAAACACACTCTCTCTGTCAAACACACACTCTCTGTCAGACAAACACACAGACTCTCTGTCAAACACACTCTCTCTGTCAACACACACTCTCTGTCAAACACACTCTCTCTGTCAAACACACTCTCTCTGTCAAACACACTCTCTCTGTCAAACACACACTCTCTGTCAAACACACTCTCTCTGTCAAACACACTCTCTGTCAAACACACTCTCTGTCAAACACACTCTCTCTGTCAAACACACTCTCTCTGTCAAACACACTCTCTCTGTCAGACACACTCTCTCTGTCAGACACACTCTCTCTGTCAAACACACTCTCTCTGTCAGACACACTCTCTCTCAAACACACTCTCTCTGTCAGACACACTCTCTCTGTCAAACACACTCTCTCTCCATCTCTCTGTCAGACACACTCTCTCTGTCAAACACACTCTCTCTGTCAAACACACTCTCTCTGTCAAACACACTCTCTCTGTCAACACACTCTCTCTGTCAAACACACTCTCTCTGTCAAACACACTCTCTCTGTCAGACACACTCTCTGTCAAACACACTCTCTGTCAAACACACTCTCTCTGTCAAACACACTCTCTCTGTCAGACACACTCTCTCTGTCAAACACACTCTCTCTGTCAGACACACTCTCTCTGTCAGACACACTCTCTCTGTCAAACACACTCTCTCTGTCTCCATCTCTCTCTCTGTCAGACACACTCTCTCTGTCAAACACACTCTCTCTGTCTCCATCTCTCTCTCTGTCAGACACACTCTCTCTGTCAGACACACTCTCTCTGTCAAACACACTCTCTGTCAAACACACTCTCTCTGTCAAACACACTCTCTCTGTCAAACACACTCTCTCTGTCAAACACACTCTCTCTGTCAGACACACTCTCTCTGTCAGACACACTCTCTCTGTCAGACACACTCTCTCTGTCAAACACACACTCTCTGTCAAACACACTCTCTCTGTCAAACACACTCTCTCTGTCAGACACACTCTCTCTGTCAACACACACTCTCTGTCAACACACTCTCTCTGTCAAACACACTCTCTCTGTCAAACACACTCTCTCTGTCAAACACACTCTCTCTGTCAAACACACTCTCTGTCACACTCTCTCTGTCAAACACACTCTCTCTGTCAAACACACTCTCTGTCAGACACACTCTGTCAAACACACTCTCTCTGTCAAACACACTCTCTCTGTCAAACACACTCTCTGTTAAACACACTCTCTCTGTCAAACACACTCTCTGTCAGACACACTCTCTCTGTCAAACACACTCTCTCTGTCAAACACACTCTCTCTGTCAAACACACTCTCTCTGTCAAACACACTCTCTCTGTCAAACACACACTCTCTGTCAAACACACTCTCTGTCAGACACACTCTCTCTGTCAAACACACTCTCTCTGTCAGACACACTCTCTCTGTCAAACACACTCTCTCTGTCAGACACACTCTCTCTGTCAAACACACTCTCTCTGTCTCCATCTCTCTCTCTGTCAAACACACTCTCTCTGTCAAACACACACTCTGTCAAACACACTCTCTGTCAAACACACTCTCTCTGTCAACACACTCTCTCTGTCAGACACACTCTCTGTCAGACACACTCTCTCTGTCAAACACACTCTCTCTGTCAAACACACTCTCTCTGTCAAACACACTCTCTCTGTCAAACACACTCTCTCTGTCAAACACACTCTCTCTGTCAAACACACTCTCTCTGTCAAACACACTCTCTCTGTCAACACACTCTCTCTGTCAACACACTCTCTCTGTCAAACACACTCTCTCTGTCAAACACACTCTCTCTGTCAAACACACTCTCTCTGTCAGACACACTCTCTCTGTCAAACACACTCTCTCTGTCAAACACACTCTCTCTGTCAAACACACTCTCTCTGTCAAACACACTCTCTCTGTCAAACACACTCTCTCTGTCAAACACACACTCTCTGTCAGACACACTCTCTCTGTCAGACACACTCTCTCTGTCAAACACACTCTCTCTGTCAAACACACTCTCTCTGTCAAACACACTCTCTCTGTCAGACACACTCTCTCTGTCACACACACTCTCTCTGTCAGACACACTCTCTCTGTCAAACACACTCTCTCTGTCAAACACACTCTCTCTGTCAAACACACTCTCTCTGTCAAACACACTCTCTCTGTCAAACACACTCTCTCTGTCAAACACACTCTCTCTGTCAAACACACTCTCTCTGTCAAACACACTCTCTCTGTCTCCATCTCTCTCTCTGTCAAACACACTCTCTCTGTCAAACACACTCTCTCTGTCAAACACACTCTCTCTGTCAAACACACTCTCTCTGTCAACACACTCTCTCTGTCAAACACACTCTCTCTGTCAAACACACTCTCTCTGTCAAACACACTCTCTCTGTCAAACACACTCACTCTGTCAAACACACTCACTCTGTCAAACACACTCTCTCTGTCAGACACACTCTCTCTGTCAGACACACTCTCTCTGTCAAACACACTCTCTCTGTCAGACACACTCTCTCTGTCAGACACACTCTCTCTGTCAAACACACTCTCTCTGTCAAACACACTCTCTCTGTCAGACACACTCTCTCTGTCAAACACACTCTCTCTGTCAAACACACTCTCTCTGTCAAACACACTCTCTCTGTCAAACACACTCTCTCTGTCAAACACACTCTCTCTGTCAAACACACTCTCTCTGTCAAACACACTCTCTCTGTCAAACACACTCTCTCTGTCAAACACACTCTCTCTGTCAAACACACTCTCTCTGTCAAACACACTCTCTCTGTCAAACACACTCTCTCTGTCAAACACACTCTCTCTGTCAAACACACTCTCTCTGTCAAACACACTCTCTCTGTCAAACACACTCTCTCTGTCAAACACACTCTCTCTGTCAAACACACTCTCTCTGTCAAACACACTCTCTCTGTCAGACACACTCTCTCTGTCAAACACACTCTCTCTGTCAAACACACTCTCTCTGTCAAACACACTCTCTCTGTCAAACACACTCTCTCTGTCAAACACACTCTCTCTGTCAAACACACTCTCTCTGTCAAACACACTCTCTCTGTCAAACACACTCTCTCTGTCAAACACACTCTCTCTGTCAAACACACTCTCTCTGTCAAACACACTCTCTCTGTCAAACACTCTCTCTCTCTCTCTCTGTCAAACACACTCTCTCTGTCAACACACTCTCTCTGTCAAACACACTCACTCTGTCAAACACACTCTCTCTGTCAAACACACTCTCTCTGTCAAACACACTCTCTCTGTCAAACACACTCTCTCTGTCAAACACACTCTCTCTGTCAAACACACTCTCTCTGTCAAACACACTCTCTCTGTCAAACACACTCTCTCTGTCAAACACACTCTCTCTGTCAACACACTCTCTGTCAACACACTCTCTCTGTCAAACACACTCTCTCTGTCAAACACACTCTCTCTGTCAAACACACTCTCTCTGTCAAACACACTCTCTCTGTCAAACACACTCTCTCTGTCAGACACACTCTCTGTCAAACACACTCTCTCTGTCAAACACACTCTCTCTGTCAAACACACTCTCTGTCAAACACACTCTCTCTGTCAAACACACTCTCTCTGTCAGACACACTCTCTCTGTCAAACACTCTCTCTGTCAAACACACTCTCTGTCAAACACACTCTCTCTGTCAAACACACTCTCTCTGTCAAACACACTCTCTCTGTCAAACACACTCTCTCTGTCAAACACACTCTCTCTGTCAACACACTCTCTCTGTCAAACACACTCTCTCTGTCAGACACACTCTCTCTGTCAAACACACTCTCTCTGACACATCTCTCTCTCTGTCAGACACACTCTCTCTGTCAAACACACTCTCTCTGTCAGACACACTCTCTCTGTCAGACACACTCTCTCTGTCAGACACACTCTCTCTGTCAGACACACTCTCTCTGTCAGACACACTCTCTCTGTCAAACACTCTCTCTGTCAAACACACTCTCTCTGTCAAACACACTCTCTCTGTCAAACACACTCTCTCTGTCAGACACACTCTCTCTGTCAGACACACTCTCTCTGTCAGACACACACTCTCTGTCAAACACACTCTCTGTCAAACACACTCTCTCTGTCAAACACACTCTCTCTGTCAAACACACTCTCTCTGTCAAACACACTCTCTCTGTCAAACACACTCTCTCTGTCAAACACACTCTCTCTGTCAACACACTCTCTCTGTCAAACACACTCTCTCTGTCAAACACATCTCTCTCTCTGTCAAACACACTCTCTCTGTCAAACACACTCTCTCTGTCATCTCTCTCTCTGTCAGACACACTCTCTCTGTCAAACACACTCTCTCTGTCAAACACACTCTCTCTGTCAAACACACTCTCTCTGACTCCATCTCTCTCTCTGTCAAACACACTCTCTCTGTCAAACACACTCTCTCTCTCTCTGTCAGACACACTCTCTCTCTCATCTCTCTCTCTGTCAGACACACTCTCTCTGTCAAACACACTCTCTCTGACTCCATCTCTCTCTCTGTCAGACACACTCTCTCTGTCAAACACACTCTCTCTGACTCCATCTCTCTCTCTGTCAGACACACTCTCTCTGTCAAACACACTCTCTCTGACTCCATCTCTCTCTCTGTCAGACACACTCTCTCTGTCAAACACACTCTCTCTGTCAAACACACTCTCTCTGACTCCATCTCTCTCTCTGTCAGACACACTCTCTCTGTCAAACACACTCTCTCTGACTCCACTCTCTCTCTGTCAGACACACTCTCTCTGTCAGACACACTCTCTCTGTCAGACACACTCTCTCTGTCAGACACACACTCTCTGTCAAACACTCTCTCTGTCAAACACACTCTCTCTGTCAAACACACTCTCTCTGTCTCCATCTCTCTCTCTGTCAGACACACTCTCTCTGTCAGACACACTCTCTCTGTCTCCATCTCTCTCTCTGTCAAACACACTCTCTCTGTCAAACACTCTCTCTGTCAAACACACTCTCTCTGTCAAACACATCTCTCTCTCTGTCAGACACACTCTCTCTGTCAAACACACTCTCTCTGTCAAACACACTCTCTCTGTCTCCATCTCTCTCTCTGTCAAACACACTCTCTCTGTCAAACACACTCTCTCTGTCAAACACACTCTCTCTGTCAAACACACTCTCTCTGTCAAACACACTCTCTCTGTCAAACACACTCTCTCTGTCAAACACACTCTCTCTGTCAAACACACTCTCTCTGTCAAACACACTCTCTCTGTCAAACACACTCTCTCTGTCAAACACACTCTCTCTGTCAAACACACTCTCTCTGTCTCCATCTCTCTCTCTGTCTCCATCTCTCTCAATTCAATTCAATTCAAGGGCTTTATTGGCATGGGAAACATGTGTTAACATTGCCAAAGCAAGTGAGGTAGATAATATATAAAGTGAATATATAAAGTGAAATAAACAATAAAAATTAACAGTAAACATTACACATACAGAAGTTTCAAAACAATAAAGACATTACAAATGTCATATTATATATACAGTGTTTTAACAATGTACAAATGGTTAAGGTATACAAGGGAAAATAAATAAGCATAAATATGGGTTGTATTTACAATGGTGTGTGTTCTTCACTGGTTGCCCTTTTCTCGTGGCAACAGGTCACAAATCTTGCTGCTGTGATGGCACACTGTGGAATTTCACCCAGTAGATATGGGAGTTTATCAAACTTGGATTTGTTCTTTGTGGATCTGTGTAATCTGAGGGAAATATGTGTCTCTAATATGGTCATACATTGGGCAGGAGGTTACGAAGTGCAGCTCAGTTTGGGTCAGTCACAGTGGTCAGGTATTCTGCCACGGTGTACTCTCTGTTTATGGCCAAATAGCATTCTAGTTTGCTCTGTTTTTTTGTTAATTCTTTCCAATGTGTCAAGTAATTATCTTTTTGTTTTCTCATGTTTTGGTTGGGTCTAATTGTGCTGCTGTCCTGGGGCTCTGTAGGGTGTGTTTGTGAACAGAGCCCCAGGACCAGCTTGCTTAGGGGACTCTTCTCCAGGTTCATCTCCCTGTAGGTGATGGCTTTGTTATGGAAGGTTTGGGAATCGCTTCCTTTTAGGTGGTTGTAGAATTTAACGCCTAATTCTGCTCTGCACGCGTTATTTGGTGTTCTACGTTGTACACAGAGGATATTTTTGCAGAATTCTGCATGCAGAGTCTCAATTTGGTGTTTGTCCCATTTTGTGAAGTCTTGGTTGGTGAGCGGACCCCAGACCTCACAACCATAAAGGGCAATGGGCTCTATGACTGATTTGAGTATTTTTAGCCAGATCCTAATTGGTACAGTGGGGCAAAAAAAGTATTTAGTCAGCCACCAATTGTGCAAGTTCTCCCACTTAAACAGATACACTTCAACTATGACTATTACAGACAAAATGAGAAAAAAAATCTGGAAAATCACATTGCAGGATTTTTAATGAATTTCTTTGCAAATTGTGGTGGAAAATAAGTATTTGGTCAATAACAAAAGTTTATCTCAATACTTTGTTACATACCCTTTGTTGGCAATGACAGAGGACAAACGTTTTCTGTAAGTCTTCACAAGGTTTTCACACACTGTTGCTGGTATTTTGGCCCATTCCTCCATGCAGATCTTCTCTTGAGCAGTGATGTTTTGGGGCTGTTGCTGGGCAACACGGACTTTCAACTCCCTCCAAAGATTTTCTATGTGGTTGATATCTGGAGACTGGCTAGGCCACTCCAGGACCTTGAAATGCTTCTTACGAAGCCACTCCTTTGTTGCCCGGGCGGTGTGTTTGGGATCATTGTCATGCTGAAAGACCCAGCCACGTTTCATCTTCAATGCCCTTGCTGATGGAAGGAGGTTTTCACTCAAAATCTCACGATACATGGCCCCATTCATTCTTTCCTTTACACGGATCAGTCGTCCTGGTCCCTTTGCAGAAAAACATTCCCAAAGCATGATGTTTCCACCCCCATGCTTCACAGTAGGTATGGTGTACTTTGGATGCAACTCAGCATTCTTTGTCCTCCAAACACGACGAGTTGAGTTTTCACCAAAAAGTTATATTTTGGTTTCATCTGACCATATGACATTCTCCCAATCTTCTTCTGGATCATCCGAATGCTCTCTAGCAAACTTCAGACGGACCTGGACATGTACTGGCTTAAGCAGGGTGACACGTCTGGCACTGCAGGATTTGAGTCCCTGGCGGCGTAGTGTGTTACTGATGGTAGGCTTTGTTACTTTGGTCCCAGCTCTCTGCAGGTCATTCACTAGGTCCCCCCGTGTGGTTCTGGGATTTTTGCTCACCGTTCTTGTGATCATTTTGACCCCACGGGGTGAGATCTTGCGTGGAGCCACAGATCGAGGGAGATTATCAGTGGTCTTGTATGTCTTCCATTTCCTAATAATTGTTCCCACAGTTGATTTCTTCAAACCAAGCTGCTTACCTATTGCACATTCAGGCTTCCCAGCCTGGTGCAGGTCTACCATTTTGTTTCTGGTGTCCTTTGACGGCTCTTTGGTCATGGCCATAGTGGAGTTTGGAGTGTGACTGTTGGAGGTTGTGGACAGGTGTCTTTTATACTGATAACAAGTTCAAACAGGTGCCATTAATACAGGTAACGAGTGGAGAACAGAGGAGCTTCTTAAAGAAGAAGTTACAGGTCTGTGAGAGCCAGAAATCTTGCTTGTTTGTAGGTGACCAAATACTTATTTTCCACCATAATTTTCAAATAAATTCATTAAAAATCCTACAATGTGATTTTCTGGATTTTTTTTCTCATTTTGTCTGTCATAGTTGAAGTGTACCTATGATGAACATTACAGGCCTCTCTCATCTTTTTAAGTGGGAGAACTTGCACAATTGGTGGCTGACTAAATACTTTTTTGCCCCACTGTATGTTGAAATTTATGTTCCTTTTGATGGCATAGAATGCCCTTCTTGCCTTGTCTATCAGATCGTTCACAGCTTTGTGGAAGTTACCTGTGGTGATGATGTTTAGGCCAAGGTATGTATAATATTGTGTGTGCTCTATGGCAACTGATAGCATTTGTATTTGTGGTCCTGGCGACTGGACCTTTTTTGGAACACCATTATTTTGGTCTTGCTGAGATTTACTGTCAGGGCCCAGGTCTGACAGAATCTGTGCAGAAGATCTAGGTGCTGCTGTAGGACCTCCGTGGTTGGTGACAGAAGCACCAGATCATCAGCAAACAGTAGACATTTGACTTCGGATTCTAGTAGGGTGAGGCTGGGTGCTGCCGGGTGCTGTCTCCATCTCTCTCTGTCTCTGTCTCCATTTCTCTCTCTCTCTCCATCTCTCTCTCCATCTCTCTCTCTCTCTCTCTCCATTTCTCTCTCTGTCTCCATCTCTCTCTCTGTCTCTGTCTCCATCTCTCTCTCTCTCCATCTCTCTCTCCCTCCATTTCTCTCTCTGTCTCCATCTCTCTCTCCATCTCTCTCTGTCTCCATCTCTCTCTCTGTCTCCATCTCTCTCTCTGTCTCCATCTCTCTCTCTGTCTCTGTCTCCATCTCTCTCTCTGTCTCTGTCTCCATCTCTGTCTCCATCTCTGTCTCTGTCTCCATCTCTTTCTCTGTCTCCATCTCTCTCTCTCTGTCTCCATCTCTCTGTCTCTGTCTCGATTTCTCTCTCTGTCTTTGTCTCCATTTCTCTCTGTCTCTGTTTCCATCTCTCTCTGTCTCCATCTCTCTCGCTGTCTCTCTCTCTCACTCTCTCTGTCTCTATCTCTCTCTCCATCTCTTCAAGGGCTTTTTCATGGGAAACATGTGTTAACATTGCCAAAGCAAGTGAGGTAGACAACATACAAAATGAATATATAAAGTGAAAAACAACAAAAATTAACAGTAAACATTACACATACAGTCTCTCTCACACACACAACTCACTCTCTCTCTCTCTTTCTCTTTCTGCACGGGCCCCTCTCCTCTCGTGTCCATGCGGAGTGCATGACTGATTTAAGGGCCCCTTACAAACGGTAAGGTTGCAAAGTGAAGACAAAAACGAGAGACAAATCACTGAGCAGCACTCCCTCTCAAGGAGCGGGGCAGGAGAACAGTGAAAAATATATATACACTCTATCCTGTCAAAAGGCTTGTGGCTTATCTTGAGTGACTGTCAAGGCTGGGAATATCATGGAATGGACAGAAATATATAAAATGAATAAGCTGCTGGGTGTTGTCGGGAGTTATGATGCTTCATAAATCCTGGTTTGATCATGGCGGACAAGGCTTAAATCCACAGCTGCCTAATGCGCACAGCAGTGTTTTGGACCGGATTTCATTCTGTTGGAGAGATAGAAGCCAATAGCTGGCCAAATAAGATTTTTCATCTCTCTCTCTTCTCTCTTTCATGAGTGACAAATATATATTATATATATATATATATAATATATATATAAAATAAGCCTAAGGGAAGGATGTTGCCTGCTATTACTACCTTTAATAGAAGTACACATGCATAGCAAGGTAAAACCTGAGCCAAAGAGAGAAAAACACTAGACAAAACGGAGAAAAAGAAGAAGAAATTGGTAGTGACTTATCAGTTGTACTTCCTGTGTCGGGTCAAAGGTCACCAAGGTTTTGTTTGTTTGGTATACTAAGAGGATGGATGCTATCTCTCCCGCCATCCCAAGCGCTTTGCTCTGTGGAATGGCCTAGGTAATATTTCATGTCAAGAATTAGGAAAGCCTTCCTCTCCTTTTCTCCGCTCCATCATCTATCATCTCCTTCAGGGTGTTACAGTTGTACAGCTAGAAGAAACGGTGCTACCTACATAGACCAAACAAGGGTTCCATGTCTCGTTTCATACTGTATGTGGACCTCAAAATGGTTCTATATAGAACTACAGCCTTATAGTTCATGTATCACTTTCTTTCTTCTCAAAGGGAATGTTTTATATTATATTACTGCAGACAGAATGCATTACTAATTAAAGTAGATGTCTAATCTCAAGGGCTTTCCCTGTCAATAAACACCCCATTATTAGAAATGAAGTGTCTTTAATATAGAAGAGTGACATTTTGAAATGTAAAAATGCATGTCACAGTGCCTGAGTCAATAATATCCCAGTTATCCTCCCAAATGAGACAAGTTGTCAGCGCTTGAATATGACAACAATAACATGTTTGCTGGACCAAATCAGAAGAATGGAATTCCAATGTGAGTTGTTTTGTTATATTCAGCTATGGGCTATGCTTTTCGAGCAGGAGTCTTCTCAATAAGAAAATACATTTACGAGCCCGTTCCACACAACCCATTCAATTGCTAAACCATGTATTTCATTCAAGTGTCTCAGAGTTCTATACCAGTAATACCTTCTCAGATGAAGGTATGACAGTAACGATGCAGGAGGGCCTGGAACTGTAAAACAAGAAGGAAAAGTCTATTATTATCAGCTTTCAATGTAATTACTGTAGCAGTTTAGATAAAGCTCAGTAGGACTTTATCATTGGTGTCGATTTTCAATGACTGTATGACTGATTCAATTTACACTGTATAAGATCTGTAGATATAATGGAGCAATGGATGTGAAAAGGCAGGGTTGTTTTGGAGGATGTTGTGCCACATCCAGCAGTGTGCCACCTGTGTAGTCATTCACAGCCATGTGAATCCATGCAGGTGCCCATGGCTCTTACTATGAATTATTCAAGCAGCCATTCCTTCAGTCCACATGCAGCAGGGAAGTTGTGCTCGCTCGTAAACACATTTTATGTTACCATCCTGGCTACATGTGAAGTGTAGCACATTGTAGATGCAGGATAATTACACCACTCCTCTCTGAGTTTAACGTACCCACAGGAACAGCCCTGCCTGCCTGCCTGCCTGCCTGCCTGCCTGCCTGCTTGTCTGTCTGATATCAATTGTCTGCTTTACCCAATGGAGAGAGAGGCTGCTGGGATTGTAGGCTATGGAGAGTGGTTGTGTTATCTGAGCCCCCCTCAATGTTATGTAGTATTTCATCTACTGTATGTGTGTCAATGCAGGAGAGGTTGACTGTTACTGTACTTTAGGGGGTATTAGGAAGAGAGTAGAGACATAGAGAGGTTGACTGTAACTGTACTTTAGGGGGTATTAGGAAGAGAGTAGAGACAGAGAGGTTGACTGTAACTGTACTTTAGGGGGTATTAGGAAGAGAGTAGAGACAGAGAGGTTAACTGTAACTGTACTTTAGGGGGTATTAGGAAGAGATTAGAGACGTAGAGAGGTTGACTGTAACTGTACTTTAGGGGGTATTAGGAAGAGAGTAGAGACAGAGAGGTTAACTGTAACTGTACTTTAGGGGGTATTACGTAGAGATTAGAGACGTAGAGAGGTTGACTGTAACTGTACTTTAGGGGGTATTAGGAAGAGAGTAGAGACATAGAGAGGTTGACTGTAACTGTACTTTAGGGGGTATTAGGAAGAGATTAGAGACATAGAGAGGTTGACTGTAACTGTACTTTAGGGGGTATTAGGAAGAGAGTAGACACAGAGAGGTTGACTGTAACTGTACTTTAGGGGGTATTAGGAAGAGATTAGAGACGTAGAGAGGTTGACTGTAACTGTACTTTAGGGGGTATTAGGAAGAGAGTAGAGACATAGAGAGGTTGACTGTAACTGTACTTTAGGGGGTATTAGGAAGAGAGTAGAGACAGAGAGGTTAACTGTAACTGTACTTTAGGGGGTATTAGGAAGAGAGTAGAGACAGAGAGGTTGACTGTAACTGTACTTTAGGGGGTATTAGGAAGAGATTAGAGACGTAGAGAGGTTGACTGTAACTGTACTTTAGGGGGTATTAGGAAGAGAGTAGAGACAGAGAGGTTAACTGTAACTGTACTTTAGGGGGTATTAGGAAGAGATTAGAGACGTAGAGAGGTTGACTGTAACTGTACTTTAGGGGGTATTAGGAAGAGAGTAGAGACAGAGAGGTTAACTGTAACTGTACTTTAGGGGGTATTAGGAAGAGAGTAGAGACAGAGAGGTTGACTGTAACTGTACTTTAGGGGGTATTAGGAAGAGAGTAGAGACAGAGAGGTTGACTGTAACTGTACTTTAGGGGGTATTAGGAAGAGAGTAGAGACAGAGAGGTTAACTGTAACTGTACTTTAGGGGGTATTAGGAAGAGATTAGAGACGTAGAGAGGTTGACTGTAACTGTACTTTAGGGGGTATTAGGAAGAGAGTAGAGACAGAGAGGTTAACTGTAACTGTACTTTAGGGGGTATTAGGAAGAGATTAGAGACGTAGAGAGGTTGACTGTAACTGTACTTTAGGGGGTATTAGGAAGAGAGTAGAGACAGAGAGGTTAACTGTAACTGTACTTTAGGGGTATTAGGAAGAGATTAGAGACGTAGAGAGGTTGACTGTAACTGTACTTTAGGGGTATTAGGAAGAGAGTAGAGACAGAGAGGTTAACTGTAACTGTACTTTAGGGGTATTAGGAAGAGAGTAGAGACAGAGAGGTTAACTGTAACTGTACTTTAGGGGGTATTAGGAAGAGAGTAGAGACAGAGAGGTTAACTGTAACTGTACTTTAGGGGGTATTAGGAAGAGAGTAGAGACAGAGAGGTTAACTGTAACTGTACTTTAGGGGGTATTAGGAAGAGAGTAGACACAGAGAGGTTAACTGTAACTGTACTTTAGGGGGTATTAGGAAGAGAGTAGAGACAGAGAGGTTAACTGTAACTGTACTTTAGGGGGTATTAGGAAGAGATTAGAGACAGAGAGGTTAACTGTAACTGTACTTTAGGGGGTATTAGGAAGAGATTAGAGACAGAGAGGTTAACTGTAACTGTACTTTAGGGGGTATTAGGAAGAGATTAGAGAAGTAGAGAGGTTGACTGTAACTGTACTTTAGGGGGTATTAGGAAGAGAGTAGAGACAGAGAGGTTAACTGTAACTGTACTTTAGGGGGTATTAGGAAGAGATTAGAGACATAGAGAGGTTGACTGTAACTGTACTTTAGGGGGTATTAGGAAGAGATTAGAGACAGAGAGGTTAACTGTAACTGTACTTTAGGGGGTATTAGGAAGAGATTAGAGACGTAGAGAGGTTGACTGTAACTGTACTTTAGGGGGTATTAGGAAGAGAGTAGAGACAGAGAGGTTAACTGTAACTGTACTTTAGGGGGTATTAGGAAGAGATTAGAGACATAGAGAGGTTGACTGTAACTGTACTTTAGGGGGTATTAGGAAGAGAGTAGAGACAGAGAGGTTAACTGTAACTGTACTTTAGGGGGTATTAGGAAGAGATTAGAGACGTAGAGAGGTTGACTGTAACTGTACTTTAGGGGGTATTAGGAAGAGATTAGAGACATAGAGAGGTTGACTGTAACTGTACTTTAGGGGGTATTAGGAAGAGAGTAGAGACAGAGAGGTTAACTGTAACTGTACTTTAGGGGGTATTAGGAAGAGATTAGAGACGTAGAGAGGTTGACTGTAACTGTACTTTAGGGGGTATTAGGAAGAGATTAGAGACGTAGAGAGGTTGACTGTAACTGTACTTTAGGGGGTATTAGGAAGAGAGTAGAGACAGAGAGGTTAACTGTAACTGTACTTTAGGGGGTATTAGGAAGAGAGTAGAGACAGAGAGGTTAACTGTAACTGTACTTTAGGGGGTATTAGGAAGAGAGTAGAGACAGAGAGGTTAACTGTAACTGTACTTTAGGGGGTATTAGGAAGAGATTAGAGACGTAGAGAGGTTGACTGTAACTGTACTTTAGGGGGTATTAGGAAGAGATTAGAGACGTAGAGGTTGACTGTAACTGTACTTTAGGGGGTATTAGGAAGAGATTAGAGACGTAGAGAGGTTGACTGTAACTGTACTTTAGGGGGTATTAGGAAGAGATTAGAGACGTAGAGAGGTTAACTGTAACTGTACTTTAGGGGGTATTAGGAAGAGATTAGAGACGTAGAGAGGTTGACTGTAACTGTACTTTAGGGGGTATTAGGAAGAGATTAGAGACGTAGAGAGGTTGACTGTAACTGTACTTTAGGGGGTATTAGGAAGAGATTAGAGACGTAGAGAGGTTGACTGTAACTGTACTTTAGGGGTATTAGGAAGAGAGTAGAGACAGAGAGGTTAACTGTAACTGTACTTTAGGGGTATTAGGAAGAGAGTAGAGACAGAGAGGTTAACTGTAACTGTACTTTAGGGGTATTAGGAAGAGATTAGAGACAGAGAGGTTGACTGTAACTGTACTTTAGGGGGTATTAGGAAGAGATTAGAGACGTAGAGAGGTTGACTGTAACTGTACTTTAGGGGGTATTAGGAAGAGATTAGAGACAGAGAGGTTGACTGTAACTGTACTTTAGGGGGTATTAGGAAGAGAGTAGAGACAGAGAGGTTGACTGTAACTGTACTTTAGGGGGTATTAGGAAGAGAGTAGAGACAGAGAGGTTAACTGTAACTGTACTTTAGGGGGTATTAGGAAGAGAGTAGAGACAGAGAGGTTAACTGTAACTGTACTTTAGGGGGTATTAGGAAGAGATTAGAGACAGAGAGGTTGACTGTAACTGTACTTTAGGGGGTATTAGGAAGAGATTAGAGACGTAGAGAGGTTGACTGTAACTGTACTTTAGGGGGTATTAGGAAGAGATTAGAGACAGAGAGGTTGACTGTAACTGTACTTTAGGGGGTATTAGGAAGAGATTAGAGACGTAGAGAGGTTTATCGATATTGATATTGATAGCAATTGATTTTCTTCAATTTCTACAATTTGTTTTAATTTATCATCAAACCGACAATCATTTAGAAACAGAATATTAGTGTTGTACAGTAGATTTTTCTTATCTGCACCAGATAACAGCACTTTGTTACAGTTTGTCTCTGACTTTGTATAATCATTTTATGTGCACATTGGCATATTGTACCATGGCATATAAAATATGAATATTACATGAATTAAAATCCTCAATCTTTTTTTCCTTTTTTAAAAATACTTAAGTTGAAAATTGTCGTCGTTATTGCATTATTGCAGCCCTCATATTGAATAGGCCTAATGGAGATTTCACATTAGTAGACTCACACCATGACAAATGTTAAGCAGCATAAGGGAAATGAACATTTCTTTTTAATAGCACAGCAGTGTCTTGTGGTCTATCGGAGAGTTTTTCCACAGGCTTTGCCCTGACCTTCAACTCTGTACTATCTCCCAATGTAGATCTCTTGGCAAGTGACGTGTGTGTGTGTAAGTGGTGTGTGTTGGAGAGAGCTGGAGAGAAAGCAGAGTAGACGCGAGAGAGGGAGTCATCTTGATCTGCAGCCCAGTCCCAGTCCTGGGATGGGCACGTGGGGCTCAAAACACAGGCTGCACCTCCTCCTCTAATCTCTGTAGTGAAGCACCTTTTGGAGGGCACCCCATACACGCATATACACATACACACGTACACACGTATACACACACACATACACATACATACATACACACACACACACACACACACACACACACACACACGTACACACACACGTACACACACACGTACACACACACGTACACACACACATACACACACACACACACACACACACACACACACACACACACACACACATACATGCATATACACTTACACACACATACACACACACACACATATACACTTACACACACACACACACATACACACATACACACACACACACACATATACACTTACACACACATACACACACATACACACACACACCCATACACGCATATACACATACACACACATACACACATACACACACACACACACATACACACACATACACACACATACACACACATACACGCAAGTACTGAGAGGGTTGAAAGCTGCTCCAGCATTCCAGGACAGAATGGAGGGACAGGCCTGTCGATGAGGGGAGGGGGATGGAGGGGAGGGAGGGACAGGCCTGTCGATGAGGGAGGGAGGGAGGGAGGGAGGGAGGGAGGGAGGGAGGGAGGGAGCGAGGGAGGGAGGGAGGAGGGAGCGAGGGAGGGAGGGAGGGAGGGAGGGAGGGAGGGAGGGAGGGAGGGAGGGAGGGAGGGAGGGAGGGAGGGAGGGAGGGAGGGAGGGACAGGCCTGTCGATGAGGGGGGGGAGGGAGGGAGGGAGGGAGGGAGGGAGGGAGGGAGGGAGGGAGGGAGGGAGGGAGGGAGGGAGGGAGGGAGGGAGGAGGATGCCTCCCCCTTGATAAGCATGGCTGCCTGTATGAAGTGGTACGCCAAGCCGGCTGTGGTTGTTCTCTCCCACTCACTATCAAAACAGGGGATACAAAAGAGAATGAGGCAAGCTCTTCGTCCTGATGTTACTCTAGCATCTAACACAAAGAGAAGACATCTGAAGAATCTCCCTGCTCCATTTCTTGTTCTCTATCATGTGGTTGAAAGCAACAATGCCACATATAAATGAACACGTGGTCTCGCCTGCCAACGTCTCTCTCCGCAGTTTAGACTACAGCATGATGCTTGACTGAGCAGCCTCTTCAAGTCAACCAGATTGTATTAAAGCAGTGGTAGAATTTGATATCGAGCAACGATGAAGCTCTGAAATCGAGATCAAAATATTACAACGTCCCTCAAGATCAACATCTTTGTATAACAACGACTGGTTAAAGGGAAAGGATGACATCCTCCATATGAGAACATGTTCAAATATGTACCTTTAATTGTCAAAGGGACTGCTCTTTACTGCTGTTCTAGTTGATAAACAGTGACTTTAAAAGCAGTGTTTATCCGTCTTGTTGTTTACGTCATATCAAGCAGAGGCTGTGACTTTTAGTGCAGTTAGTTGTTGATAAATACATCATAAAGTTTGTTTCTCCCCAAGTCAAAAGAATCCCTTCTCTTTGTCTTTGTAGCAGCCTTTCACATCGACAAGAGGCCAAAACCCAGAAGAACAAGACGTTTAGGAAATCTCTTAAATAGCGGCTCTGAAGTGAAGGTTTGAGCTTTGTCGTCATGCTTGAAGAATTTTATTCTAACGTACTGTAATGTGAAATTCAGTGGGGACTAGTTTAATTGAGTTTTACACAAACCAGTTGGGAGTAGCGCTGGAAGGTAGGTGATGTTTTTCCATCTCCAGCTCCGGAGAGGCTTGTTGACGAACTGGTTCTTTCTCTTTGTGGGGAAAAAAAGAGGAAGCCTAAGAAATGATACATCCATGGATAAAACCAATTGGCAAACCTCAAAGGGACGGGGGGTGATAAGGCAAATCCAGCACTTGTAGAGAAATAAAAGAATCCAACTGTTCATTAAAAGGAGAAACAAAACAGGCGATTGAGGAGGCAGGCAGGCAGCAGACTGCTCTGTGTGGAGGAGGGAGGGAGACAGATACAAACAGAGCCAGCCAGCACTGCTATCAGAGGAAAGGATTGGAAAATAATCAAGGATTTGTGAGGAGAATTAATAAGGAGACAGGGACAAATAAGCATTTTTTTCTTCTCTGCAAAATTAGGAGGGATGGCTACAATTATCTAACAGGAGGGATGGATGGCATAAGCTACACAGACACCTAATTATAAAGGATGACCTAGAATATGAAATCTCTGCTTTGCTTTTATTGCTTTTACACTATTTCACTATTAGGCAGTAAAGTCTATGCTAGCCATTAACCAGTTCCTCAATTTATAGAATATCACATGAATAAATATTTATTTCAGTAAAATTACAGTACTCTTTATCTTATACAGTCATTAGATATAATATAGTTTATGTTTTATTACTGTTTTGTATCGTAGAAGTCAAGTTCTGGCACATTTGGAAAATGACATATAGTGGGGCAAAAAAGTATTTAGTCAGCCGCCAATTGTGCAAGTTCTCCCACTTAAAAAGATGAGAGAGGCCTGTAATTTTCATCATAGGTACACTTCAACTATGACAGACAAAATGAGAAAAAAAATCCAGAAAATCAAATTGTAGGATTTTTAATGAAGTTATTTGCAAATTATGGTGGAAAATAAGTATTTCGTCAAAAACAAAAGTTTATCTCAATACTTTGTTATGTACCCTTTGTTGGCAATGACAGAGGTCAAACGTTTTCTGTAAGTCTTCACAAGGTTTTCACACACTGTTGCTGTTATTTTGGCCCATTCCTCCATGCAGATCTCCTCTAGAGCAGTGATGTTTTGGGGCTGTTGCTGGGCAACATGGACTTTCAACTCCCTCCAAAGATTTTCTATGGGGGTTGAGATCTGGAGACTGGCTAGGCCACTCCAGGATCTTGAAATGCTTCTTACGAAGCCACTCCTTCGTTGCCCGGGCGGTGTGTTTGGGATCATTGTCATGCTGAAAGACCCAGCCACGTTTCATCTTCAATGCCCTTGCTGATGGAAGGAGGTTTTCGCTCAAAATCTCACGATACATGGCGCCATTCATTCTTACCTTTACACGGATCAGTTGTCCTTTGCAGAAAAACAGCCCCAAAGCATGATGTTTCCACCCCCATGCTTGACAGTAGGTATGGTGTTCTTTGGAAGCAACTCAGCATTCTTTGTCCTCCAAACACGACGAGTTGAGTTTTCACCAAAAAGTTATATTTTGGTTTCATCTGACCATATGACATTCTCCCAATCTTCTTCTGGATCATCCAAATGCTCTCTAGCAAACTTCAGACGGACCTGGACATGTACTGGCTTAAGCAGGGGGACACGTCTGGCACTGCAGGATTTGAGTCCCTGGCGGCGTAGTGTGTTACTGATGGTAGGCTTTGTTACTTTGGTCCCAGCTCTCTGCAGGTCATTCACTAGGTCCCCCCGTGTGGTTCTGGGATTTTTGCTCACCGTTCTTGTGATCATTTTGACCCCACGGGGTGAGATCTTGCGTGGAGCCCCAGATCGAGGGAGATTATCAGTGGTCTTGTATGTCTTCCATTTCCTAATAATTGCTCCCACAGTTGATTTCTTCAAACCAAGCTGCTTACCTATTGCAGATTCAGTCTCCCCAGCCTGGTGCAGGTCTACAATGTTGTTTCTGGTGTCCTTTGACAGCTCTTTGGTCTTGGCCATAGTGGAGTTTGGAGTGTGACTGTTTAAGGTTGTGGACAGGTGTCTTTTATACTGATAACAAGTTCAAACAGGTGCCATTAATACAGGTAACGAGTGGAGGACAGAGGAGCCTCTTAAAGAAGAACTTGCAGGTCTGTGAGAGCCAGAAATCTTGCTTGTTTTGTAGGTGACCAAATACTTATTTTCCACCATAATTTGCAAATAAATTCATGATTAATTTTTCTTATTTTGTCTGTCATAGGTGAAGTGTACCTATGAAGACAATTACAGGCCTCTCCTCTTTTTAAGTGGGAGAACTTGCACAATTGGTGGCTGACTAAATACTTTGTGCCCAGCTGTATGTGTTACTCCTATAGTGGACCTTGGTTAGATTCTGCCCAAGCCTTTTCCATGGGGTCATCAGTTTGGAAAAGGATCAATGTCTTTTTTTAATTTGAGGTAAATATGGGTTAAATATCTTTAGACAGCAGTTCATTCTCAGATATGAGTGAGAATGTCTGCTTCTTCTAAGATTGTAAATATTCTGTAGACAATGTGCATCTGTTTGCTGTGGTTTGCGAGATGAGGTGAGTAGCCAAGCTAGGACAGTTTATTTGGTGTCTCTATGTGTCTCTATGTCTCTTTCACCTGACCATGCTACGGTAATGAGGTCTAGAGCCAGTGAGACTAAAGGTGAGACAAACAAAGGACTAATGAAAGACTGGAGGATGGGGGGATGAGGGAGGAGGGAACGGAGGAGAGGGGAAATAATCAGTACTGGTATGATCAGACACTGAGACATTCCATTGGTGTTTGGTATGAAAGAGAGTCATTCATCAACATATCAATACAAACATGGAGTAGATTATTATTGTGTTTGCTTAGCATGGACCCTCGTAAATAATGGAAGTCTCTACTACTCCGCTGTAGCTGGTAGTATTAATTATAATTACAACGCTGATAATGTGCATGCTTCTTTTATTACGGGGAGCTGAATCAATTTTACAGTCTTATTCAGCCTCACAAGGTCATGCAAAGTTACCAGGGTGCCACATGGAGGGTGGCTCCTTGTAAAACGCTCCTTCCTGCGATCAGGAACGAGGATGTGCAAAGCCCGTTGGATTAAGTCTGCCGCCACCGCGTCAGATATAGACAGCCAGGCCCGTCTTCACATAACAGCTGCCGTGAACTTTCTCTCTCTCCAATGTCATCATTTCATTACACACAGGAAGACCGTTGTATCGGCGCGTTCCATTGTACGAGAATTCATCTTGGAGAATTCAGTTGTTTCCAATATACATGGATTCATGCGTATTGTGAATGTTGTAGTAGCATTTATTTCCCATTGCACTGAATTGTTCCATTCATTAACTAGGCCTACTGAACGTCGAGGCTGACATGTGTTCTGATCATCAGAGTCATGCTACGTTAAACCTTTGACGACTCACACAGAGGCGGAGACTGGCAGAATGCATTTTTGCCAGTGTGGTTTTGGTTGCATGATTTGACAGTTCATAGAGAGAGTCCAAAGACGTTCTGTTTTGGCCACACGTTGAATCTGAACTTAGTCTAAATTCATAAGGCTCCCCGCTGGTTTGTTTCTCAGTTTTTCCCCCTCCTCATGACTAAAACTGTCAGAACAACATCAGACTATCAGGCTGCCGTACCTTTATAGCTGTCTGAGATACTTTAAAGACTGGATTTAGCCTGGCTTTGGCTTGGTTCAACCCACAACAAAGCATGCCACAGATTCCCCAAATCTACATATCTTTTCTCCCCTTTTCATTTTTGAAAACGCATTGCTTTCCATTTTTTCCTTTCCCCTCATTAAATCAATATTTTCCCCACCGACACGTTTAAGAGAGAAACGGTGGTTATTTGTGTTAAATGTGTTTTCTTAGTTGCTGTAACCTGTTTGAACAAATAAGCCTATAAGCTTTACAATAAACATAATGCCCATAATTAATATTGTGCACACAAAATAGTTTCCTCAATTACAGACACATAATCATCCATATGTTCTTAACATGAAATAATGCTGTTTATGATAACAGTATATACATTGTTGGACATAATATGCAGATTGGTATTCGCCTGACATTATGCCGTCAAAGTATAGCCACCTACGGTATTGATCAGCTGCTGCTACTGGTTCTTTGCTCAATAATAATTGGGCGTGCATTGCCTTGCTACAATAAATTGTTGCATTCTTTACTTGTGAATGTTAAAATGACCCTGCGCTTCCTGAATGCGTGCATCTGTCCTGAAATGATACGTTCCCTCTCTCCTCATTGAACTAGGCATTGAGTCTGTGCCGCCTAGCCGGCTCTGGCAGGGAATCTTGATTATGGATTCTGTGATATTATAAATGACTTCAGAATTCTCAGAATGTTTTTGGATTAATAGGCAGGGTGCAGATGTGGGTTCCTTTGGTACGCCACCATCTTTAACAGATGCTCATTACCGTACCACCTTCACATTCTGCATACAAAGCAGATTCAGAGATAGGTCATCCCTGTTTCTACAAGACAGGTTATTAGAGGGTTGAGGTCTGTGCTGGACATTTTGAAGTTGTGTTTTTGGGGGGAGAATTGCTGTGCTTAGTCTCAAGGCAGGCAGTAGACACAGCAGTAACTGTCTCTACTCCCTCTGCTAACACACACACACACAGACACACAGACACACACACACACACACACACACACACACAAACCCTACTCCCAAACCACCGCCACCCAGATACTTTGAAGTGCCTCAGGCAAAAAGCTAGTTACTCTCCCCTGGCTCGCCTCGCTCATTCAGCCCCCGAGATTATTCCAGTATGCCATAGATGGTCTGCCCCCATCACCCAGCTCCCCCACCCCCACCCCACCCCCCGCCCACCCTGTCTCCAGCTTGGCAGTACCTGTCACCTGTCAGAAGCAACCCACCTTTAAGTGGACAGTTATATTCAGTTGGTTTTATATGTCTTTCATATCATGGCTCATTAAAGCGCAGCGCGGTAGGCAGCATATTTACATAGGCTACTGGGAGGGTTTTAATTTGCCTAGGTACAGAGCATGACCGGAACTGAAGAGTGCACCGCCAAAATGACTTTTTCACATGCCACCCCCGTTGCCCACCCCCCCGTCAGAACACACGTAGCTTGGCGTAATTGCCTGAAGAGGGCACAAAGATGGAGACAGAGCTTTCCACCAAGGGATTGTTTTTTTCCCCCTGGAAGTAAACGAGAGGACAGCTAGGTGTAGTTTAGTTATGTAGTGACGTTTCTCTGGGGTCGTTCTTGTGGATTATTATTCATGATAGGGAGTAGCTATACGTGTCTCTCCCACTAACTCCCAAACAGTCTCATGGTGGATCTGATGAGTTCTGACTGCAATGGGATCTAATTAGGATTATCTACAGTATGCAGGATACAAGGGTTGTTGTTTTATTGGTGGGTTATCATTTCAAACTGTTAATATGAAATAAAGACTAGCTGCTGAATTCTACAATCATATCTCAGACCACATGCAGCGATAGAATAACATAATTCCTGACAGATTTCTGACAGAGATCCTTTCAAACGACAAACTGTCCCAAGACATTGTAGTGTTGTAGATGCTCTCATATCATACACATTCTCATATCAGACACCAGTTCAAGATGATTGAAAAACAGGGAGTAGCAATACGGCTAATATTGTCATAAGACGCTTGGTGTCACATACATGTAGTATAGCAGGAAGATTCCTACGTTAGACAGAGTTAGTTTCTCAAACATCTGCTCTCCTCCTCTCCTCCCATATCTCTCAGAGGAGCTCTTCTGAAGTCTGGCTCCTACAGATGCACTCCAAATAGCAGGTTGTTCATCATGCATTGTCATAGAGCAGGCGAGCACTTCAGCCCCCCTCTACACCCCCACCAGCAGCTCCCCTACACCCACCCGCACCGGTCCACTGATGCTCCTGCTGGCCCTACATCCTATCCCAGCACTCTGATATCAATCACCAGCAATGAGGCTGGCTTCAGCCCCAGATACATAGCCCCAGTCTCAGCCCCAGTCTCAGCCCCAGTCTCAGCCCCAGTGTCAGCTCCAGTCTCAGCCCCAGTCTCAGCCCCAGTCTCAGCCCCAGTGTCAGCTCCAGTCTCAGCCCCAGTGTCAGCTCCAGTCTCAGCCCCAGTGTCAGCTCCAGTCTCAGCCCCAGTGTCAGCTCCAGTCTCAGCCCCAGTCTCATCCCCAGTCTCATCCCCAGTCTCAGCCCCAGTCTCATCCCCAGTCTCATCCCCAGTGTCAGCTCCAGTCTCAGCCCCAGTCTCAGCTCCAGTCTCAGCTCCAGTCTCAGCCCCAGTCTCATCCCCAGTCTCATCCCCAGTCTCAGCCCCAGTCTCAGCCCCAGTCTCAGCCCCAGTGTCAGCTCCAGTCTCAGCCCGTCTCAGCCCCAGTCTCAGCTCCAGTCTCAGCTCCAGTCTCAGCCCCAGTCTCAGCTCCAGTCTCAGCCCCAATGTCAGCCCCAATGTCAGCCCCAGTGTCAGCCCCAGTCTCAACTCCAGTCTCAACTCCAGTCTCAACTCCAGTCTCAGCCCCAGTCTCAGCTCCAGTCTCATCCCCAGTCTCACCTCCAGTCTCACCTCCAGTCTCATCCCCAGTCAGCTCCAGTCTCATCTCCAATATCAGCTCCAGTATCAGCCCCAGTCTCAGCCACAGTCTCATCCCCAGTCTCAGCTCCAGTCTCAGCTCCTGTCTCAGTCCTAGTCTCATCCCCAGTCTCAGCCCCAGTCTCAGCCCCAGTCTCAGCTCCTGTCTCAGTCCTAGTCTCATCCCCAGTCTCAGCTCCAGTCTCAGCCCCAGTCTCAGATCCAGTCTCAGATCCAGTCTCAGCCCCAGTCTCAGCTCCAGTCTCATCCCCAGTCTCAGCCCCAGGGTCAACTCCAGTCTCAGCCCCAGTCTCATCCCCAGTCTCATCCCCAGTCTCAGCTCCAGTCTCATCCCCAGTATCAGCTCCAGTATCAGCTCCAGTATCAGCTCCAGTATCAGCCTCAGTCTTATCCCCAGTCTCAGTCCCAGTCTCAACCCCAGTCTCATCCCCAGTCTCATCCCCAGTCTCATCCCCAGTCTCATCCCCAGTCTCAGCCCCAGTCTCAGCTCCAGTCTCAGCCCCAGTCTCAGCTCCAGTCTCATCCCCAGTCTCATCCCTAGTCTCATCTCCAGTCTCATCTCCAGTCTCATCTCCAGTCTCATCTCCAGTCTCATCCCCAGTCTCAGCTCCAGTCTCAGCTCCAGTCTCAGCCCCAGTCTCATCCCCAGTCTCAGCTCCAGTCTCAGCTCCAGGCTCATCCCCAGTCTCATCCCCAGTCTCAGCTCCAGTCTCAGCTCCAGTCTCAGCTCCAGTCTCATCCCCAGTCTCAGCCCCAGTCTCAGCCCCAGTCTCAGCTCCAGTCTCAGCTCCAGTCTCAGCTCCAGGCTCATCCCCAGTCTCAGCTCCAGTCTCAGCTCCAGTCTCAGCTCCAGTCTCATCCCCAGTCTCAGCCCATCATCAACCATCACTTGCCAAAGTCGCCATGAACGCCCGGCATAGATGCAGAAAAGACAGACAGCCATGTGATTTCAGTGTAATTTTGGAAAGCATATTGTCTTATTCACCATCTGTTCAAGAGAGAGAGAGATGGCAGGCAGCTTGGAACTCATTTGCCGTCTGCTTGCTTTACTGCGGCTATACAGAACGGGTTTCTGGACCAGGACCGGGGCCTGGGTGTGTGGTGTGTTGCTGGGCTCACTGGAGCCGAGAGGCGCATCCTGTCATCTCCACAGATACCAGTCCTATAGTCCCTCCATGATGCCATGATACATACAGTACAACCACTGTCTGACTGGGAGCAGAACACACTTATGCCTGGAAATAGGCCATTTATTGAATTAAAGCCTTTGTTTACTGTCTCAGAGAAGTTTACTTTACTGTAGCCTGTTTAACCCCAACAATATCTATCTAGTCTCCTTGACTTATGAGCGTAAATGGAATTACAGAACTCCACCTTGATGGACGTTCACCATTCATTGTCTGGTGGCCATTGTTAGTTTGGCATTGGTGTTTTGGTGAGCTGTGTGTGTGGTGGGGCTGGGTTGTAGAAGCGGCCGCAGGCCACGGGCCAGTACACACACACACACACACACACACACACACACACACGTCTCTGTATGTCCCACATTGTGCATCACGTCTGGTTCAGCTGCTCCTTGGCTCAGACATTAATACAGAGCAGATTGGTTGAGATCTACAGCCCTTGTTGTTTGATCTTTCCTCCTCTTGCCATATTTCCTGGCAAATGCCCCCCTGCCACGCCGCGTGGCGCAGGCAGCACTGGCATGGCCTCAACATGCCTGCCAGGTTTGTTCCCTCCCTCGCTCTCTCAAACTCTGTCTTTCTTCTCTCCATCTCTCTCTCTCTTCTCTCCATCTCTCTCTCTCTTCTCTCCATCTCTCTCTCTCTTCTCTCCATCTCTCTCTCTCTTCTCCCCCATCCAACTTAGTCCCTAACGCCTGCTCTATGGCTGCAGTTGGACAACTGACCACAGCTCCTCCACAGCCTTCTGACAGTAGGACATGACGGGACCTTAAATGTTACAGTTGAACATGTTGGTTCTGCCTACAGTTGGTGTAAATGATGGTAGCTGTCCACCTGGTGTGTGATGTGATCTGTTCAGACCTACGTTGATCACTGTTCTATAGCGGATACTTTTGAATAACACTTTACATGAAGTGATATACTTTCGAAACAGTTTATGAACAGTGATAAACATGTGAGCTGCTCAATATGAAGCTGGACCATGACTCTAGACCTTTAACACATACTGCCCAAGTTCCACCTCACAGAAAAAAAAGACATTCATGAGCCAACAGCAGCCTCAACTTGAACAAACACTGTATCCTCCTTATCAAGTTCCCATACATATCATGTTCTCTTTACTCAGCCCTGTCATTTGTCCCCTAAATGCCTTGAGTCTTACAGAGAAATGGTTTAAAATGTCACAATCAAATGTATGAATTATAAGCAAATACATCTTGGAGGTGAAGGAAGCATCAGTGTTCTCTTGTTTAATCTGAAATATTTGTTCAAAGAATGACGTCTTTGAATGGCCTCTTTTCTCTTGCCATTCCTCCTTTCAGGTTAGAGGCAGAATGGGTGGGGAAACCTGAGGGTCACTTGGTAATAAGGCTGCTTTATGATGTCTAAGCCCAGTGTGCACAGTCTATCTGCCATTTTACAACAAGCCTTTCTGTGTATGAATCGACTGAATCAGATCTGAAGCCTTATCTTCTCCCTGCATTAACCACTTCATTTATGACTAATGGCATAATACGCCGGATCATTATCGCTTTAATTTATTCCAAGTTTTTCAAGATGGATGGCGGGATAAGGTGCGAGAGACAATAAGTTGAAGAAGCCAGTGTGATGCCTCGGTTAATGAGGCACATCGGCGCCTCTCGGGGTCAAAAGCAGAACACACGGAGAGATTGAGGGGAGCGAAACGTTGAGATGGCAATTCAAGAGAAAGCCGATCTAAACGACGCCAGCCTTCTAAAGCGAGAGAGAGAGAGAGGCCTGATATCTTTTGAAGGAGATATTTGATCATCAGAGCCTTGAAATAGGAACCCAGAGAGTGGCTGCCTGCAGATGAAAGTTAGCCAGGGCCTTCAGATGTAACGCTGATTCTACATGGATATTTCTGATGAGCCCTTTTGTCTAGCCCAGGTACAGTTATCAGGCACTTCAACTGGCCAATAGTAAGGCAGCATGCTGATATAAAACCACCAGTTATAATGTCATCTAGGTAGAACATTGAATAATAGCATTAGGATATACTAATACATACTATAACATGCCTTCAAATGACTTTTGGTTTGTTGCCATGGCTACTGAGTGTTGTTTTGATGAATGTACATGGGTGCCTGTGTCTTTCTAACACACTGCCTTTTAAATCCCTCCCTATGTTTACACTCTAGCCCTGAGGTACATGAATAATGTTGAACACAATTGGAGCGGTCAGTCATTGAAATACAGAAGCAGACAGTTATTACCTGTTTACCTCGAACAGAAAAGAGTTTTAGGAGGAGACTCTCTCTCTCTCCCTCTCTCTCTCTGAGAACAGGAAGTCTCCAGGCCTCCTGGGCAACATATGGAGCCCTCTGAGTTAGTGTACGACTTCACCAACTGCTGTTGTGAGAAGTGCTCGGCTAACTGTGGCCCCTGAGAGCTCATTAGACGCCCTTGTGCATAAACCTTTCTGCTTTGGAAGTTGCCGTGGGCTTCGGTGGGTGCTGTGCAGCACAAATAAGGCAGGATGATCTGAGCTGGAGCTGCCTGCCTGCGAGATAATAAACAACATTTGCATATAATGTCAACATTTGGCATCGTTCCTTTAGTGGAGGAAGGCCTATCCACCCTTGTGGCAGTAGTACTTAAAATATTGTCTGTCAAAAAAAGCACAAGGCCTGTGTGACATCCTATCATATCATTTTAGCCTGAAAAATGTGTATATATTCTATTTTTGCGGTTATATTTCTGGATGTGGATTGTGGAGAATCCCACTAATTATCAAGAGTCATCCATGACTGCTTTAAACTCCTGATTCCTAACTGATAAAAAAGCCCAATTGAAGGAATTCCTGTTGCAGCACACAATGCATATTAGCTACAGAGTATTGATGTGGTACTGGGCTTTATTCCTAACTGCTAGAGTGTAATAGTGCCTCGTTGCACAGTGGCGCGTGCAGTTAATGAGAAGGGTCTGAACGAACGGTGCATTCAGGATCAACACGCAGACTCTAGCTCCAACTGTGTTTGTCATGCAGTCTAAATGCACACAATTGCATATAAACTAACATGTTAATTACTGCCATGTGGTGAATGTCTCTCTCCCACTCTCTCTCTCTCTCGCAATGGTAGAAATGTAATTACCTTGACAAATGTAGAAGGAGCTAGGTCTATGGGGGTAAAAAAACACAACCTTTTACTGAACTGTAAATCATGCTTCACTCTTTAAAAGGTGGAGAAAAATAAATAATATCCTGAAAGTGCAAAGATTTCAGTGATTTAGGAGGGGGAGCTTTGAGAAGCGTATTACCAGCGGTGACAGCTTGGTGGAGATAGGCAGGTTGTGTTAAGAGGAAGGGATAAGAGGCTATGACATTATGTCTGCAGGGTTAAGGTGTCAGAGGCAAAGTGTGAACCACTATTACTGGATCAATACTTCTCAGTTTGGCACTTATCTCCTGCTGCTGCTACTGCTGCTCTGCCGGATACCCACGGGGACACAGGGACAGGGATACCCACGGGGACACAGGGACAGGGATGCCCATGGGGACACAGGGACAGGGATACACACAGGGACAGGGATACACACAGGGACAAGGATACACATGAGGACACAGGGACAGGGATACCCACGGGGACACAGGGACAGGGATACCCATGGGGACACAGGGACAGGGATACACACAGGGACACAGGGACAGGGATACACACAGGGACAAGGATACACATGAGGACACAGGGACAGGGATACCCACGGGGACACAGGGACAGGGATACCCACGGGGACACAGGGACAGGGATACCCACGGGGACACAGGGACAGGGATACCCACGGGGACACAGGGACAGGGATACCCATGGGGACACAGGGACAGGGATACCCACGGGGACACAGGGACAGGGATACCCACGAGGACACAGGGACAGGGATACACACAGGGACACAGGGACAGGGATACCCACGGGGACACAGGGACAGGGATACCCATGGGGACACAGGGACAGGGATACCCACGGGGACACAGGGACAGGGATACCCACGGGGACACAGGGAAAGGGATACCCACGGGGACACAGGGACAGGGATACCCATGGGGACACAGGGACAGGGATACCCATGGGGACACAGGGACAGGGATACCCACGAGGACACAGGGACAGGGATACCCACGGGGACACAGGGAAAGGGATACCCACGGGGACACAGGGACAGGGATACCCATGGGGACACAGGGACAGGGATACCCACGGGGACACAGGGACAGGGATACCCACGAGGACACAGGGACAGGGATACACACGGGGACACAGGGACAGGGATACACACAGGGACAAGGATACACATGAGGACACAGGGACAGGGATACACACAGGGACAGGGATACCCACGGACACACAGGGACAGGGATGCCCACGGGGACACAGGGACAGGGATACCCAGAAGGGACACAGGGACAGGGATACACACAGGGACACAGGGACAGGGATACACACAGGGACAGGGATACACACAGGGACACAGGGACAGGGATACACACAGGGACACAGGGACAGGGATACACACAGGGACACAGGGACAGGGATACACACAGGGACAGGGATACACACAGGGACACTGGGACAGGGATACACACAGGGACACAGGGACAGGGATACACACAGGGACAGGGATACACACAGGGACAGGGATACCCACAGGGACACAGGGACAGGGATACACACAGGGACACAGGGACAGGGATACACACAGGAACAGGGATACACACAGGGACACAGGGACAGGGATACACACAGGGACAGGGATACACACAGGGACAGGGATACACACAGGGACACAGGGACAGGGATACACACAGGGACAGGGATACACACAGGGACAGGGATACACACAGGAACACAGGGACAGGACTATACACAGGGACAGGGATACACACAGGGACAGGGATACACGCAGGGACACAGAGACATGGATACACACAGAGACAGGGACACAGGGATGATACACAGGGGCACAGGGACAGGACTATACACAGGGACACAGGGACAGGACTATACACAGAGACAGGACTATACACAGGGACAGGACTATACACAGGGACAGGACTATAAACAGGGACACAGAGACATGACTATACACAGAGACAGGACTATACACATGGACACAGAGACAGGACTATACACAGAGACAGGACTATACACAGGGACAGGACTATACACAGGGACAGGACTATAAACAGGGACACAGAGACATGACTATACACAGGGACAGGACTATACACATGGACACAGAGACAGGACTATACACATGGACACAGAGACAGGACTATACACATGGACACAGAGACAGGACTATACACAGAGACAGGACTATACACAGGGACATGACTATACACAGAGACAGGACTACACACAGGGACACAGATACATGACTATACACAGGGACAGGACTATACACATGGACACAGAGACAGGACTATACACAGAGACAGGACTATACACAGGGACAGGACTATACACAGGGACAGGACTATAAACAGGGACACAGAGACATGACTATACACAGAGACAGGACTATACACATGGACACAGAGACAGGACTATACACAGAGACAGGACTATACACAGGGACAGGACTATACACAGGGACAGGACTATAAACAGGGACACAGAGACATGACTATACACAGGGACAGGACTATACACATGGACACAGAGACAGGACTATACACATGGACACAGAGACAGGACTATACACATGGACACAGAGACAGGACTATACACAGAGACAGGACTATACACAGGGACATGACTATACACAGAGACAGGACTATACACAGGGACATGACTATACACAGAGACAGGACTATACACAGAGACAGGACTATACACAGAGACATGACTATACACAGGGACAGGACTATACACATGGACACAGAGACAGGACTATACACATGGACACAGAGACAGGACTATACACATGGACACAGAGACAGGACTATACACATGGACACAGAGACAGGACTATACACAGAGACAGGACTATACACAGGGACAGGACTATACACAGGGACAGGACTATACACATGGACACAGAGACAGGACTATACACATGGACACAGAGACAGGACTATACACATGGACACAGAGACAGGACTATACACATGGACACAGAGACAGGACTATACACAGAGACAGGACTATACACAGGGACAGGACTATAAACAGGGACACAGAGACATGACTATACACAGGGACAGGACTATACACATGGACACAGAGACAGGACTATACACATGGACACAGAGACAGGACTACACACAGGGATACAGAGACAGGACTACACACAGGGATACAGAGACAGGACTACACACAGGGACACAGAGACAGGAATACACACAGGGACAAAGAGACAGGACTACACACAGGGACACAGAGACAGGACTACACACAGGGACAAAGAGACAGGACTACACACAGGGACACAGGGACAGGACTATACACATGGATACACACAGGGACACAGGGACAGGGATACACACAGGGACACAGGGACAGGGATACACACGGGACAGGGATACACATGGGGACACAGGGACAGGATACACACAGGGACACAGGGACAGGGATACACACAGGGACACAGGGACAGGGATACACACAGGGACACAGGGACAGGGATACACACAGGGACAGGGATACACACAGGAACACAAGGACAGGACTATACACAGGGACACAGGGACAGGACTATACACAGGAACACAAGGACAGGACTACACCCAGGGACAGGGATACACACAGGGTCACAGGGACAGGGATACATGCAGGGACACAGAGACATGGATACACACAGGGACAGGACTACACACAGGGACACAGAGACAGGACTACACACAGGGACACAGAGACAGGACTATACACAGGGACAGGACTATACACAGGGATACAGGGACAGGACTATACACAGGGACACAGAAACAGGACTACACACAGGGACACAGGGACTATACACAGAGACACATGGACAGGACTATACACAGAGACAGGACTACACACAGGGACACAGAGACATGACTATACACAGGGGCAGGACTATACACATGGACACAGAGACAGGACTATACACATGGACACAGAGACAGGACTATACACATGGACACAGAGACAGGACTATACACAGGGACACAGGGACAGGACTATACACAGGGACACAGGGACAGGACGGGACACAGGGACAGGACTATACACAGGGACATGACTATACACAGGGACATGACTATACACAGGGACACAGGGACAGGACTATACACAGGGACATGACTATACACAGGGACATGACTATACACAGGGACACAGAGACATGACTATACACAGGGACAGGACTATACACATGGACACAGAGACAGGACTATACACAGGGACACAGGGACAGGACTATACACAGGGACACAGGGACAGGACTATACACAGCGACAGGACTATACACAGGGACAGGACTATAAACAGGGACACAGAGACAGGACTATACACAGGGACACAGGGACAGGACTATACACAGGGACACAGACACAGGACTACACAGGGATACAGAGACAGGACTACACACATGACTATACCCAGGGATACAGAGACAGGGATACACACAGGGACACAGGGACAGGACTACACACAGGGACACATAGACAGGACTACACACAGGAACACAGAGAGAGGACTACACACAGGGACACAGGGACAGGACTACACCCAGAGACACAAGGACAGGACTACACACAGGGACACAGGGACAGGACTACACCCAGGGACACAGGGACAGGACTACACACAGGGACACAGGGACACAGGGACAGGACCAGGGTAAATGCCACTACTGAAGGGACTGAAGGGACTGCATGCCCTCTCCATTATATTGAAGTTCACGGGAGGGTTGTAATAGATGTAAATATAATAACACGTATGTTGCACCTCTATGGGTGTTGATTTGTACACTGTGGTTGCTACAAATTGTGTTTTATCTATGAACATGTCAACATGGTTTTGAGAAATTAGCCTAAAGGCTGTGCAATGGCTGTTTGTGTCTCTTTCTTTTGGAAAGCAGGGGGAATGAACTCACTGCCATGTTGAGGAGCATTTCCCTCCATGCCAGATGATTTGTTCATATTCTGCTAAACTGAACATTGACACCATTCCACGGCCACACTGACTGTAGGTTGTTGTATCCACCATTATTGACCTAAATGCTGGCGATGTATGACAGTGTTGTGGCTGTTATCGTGTTAGTACGACATGTTAGGTTCCTACAGTACAACACAGACATCCAGCATGTAAACCTTCGAGCCAGGTCAATGGTGTACACACTAAGTGTTAAACTCATAAACATGTCCCTGGGTCCTGCATGTCTCCCTGTTGTCTCGAGCAGAAACAAGACAAAGAGCTTCAGCTTCCCAATTGACTGTTTGCCTACTTTCCAGTCTTCCATTACACTTCTGAAGCGTTAATCCTTGCTACACCTACAACAGAAAGGCAGCGTTCAACAATTTGAAGGAAGGAAATGAGAAGGGAGAGGAAGAGAAAGGAAGTGATCGCTCCATATTCATATTCCTATGCAGGCGTTATCACTTAAAAGGCTTTCTAATTACAACAACAAGACAAAACCTCGTTGGATTCATTCCAGACCTGCTAAATGATAAAATAAGCTTGCACTCTCTCTCCTTCTTAATCTCCGCGAAGCACCTTGGAGTCTCATCTCCCAAATACACGTGAATGAATGAATGTGGAAAATGCCATTTAGAGATGCAGGTGTGTCATTTGATAAGAAACTTCTGGATTAAATATGTTCTGCTAACGAGGAACCCAGGCTACCCCATCAGGGCAAACTATTGGTTGGATTGTGTGAGTGCGAGCTGATAACATTCCGCGCGCGCACACGCACACGCACATACACACACACACACACACACACACACACACATACACACACACACGCACACATTCCAAATTCATTATTAATAAACAGCCTTGCAGTCTCTTAGTCAGTCTATCACACGGAGAGACTGGATCCTTCACTGGCGTGAGGGATGAGGGTTCTCATTAAGAGAGGAGAGAGAGAAAGGGGGAGTTACGGATAGTGGTGGTGGTGAGGAGGGGCTGGGAGGGAGAATCAACTGTTTTCATATTTAGCTATTTTGGGAGCTTTTTTGGTTAGAGGGAGACAATTTCAAAGACTATGTTAATGATGCATTGAACGTTGGAACAAAGAGTTCAAGTTTCTCTTGCTCTGGCAATGACTGGATGTAATTCTTGGGCTGGTTAATACGGACGGGGGGGGGTAGCGAGCTAAGCCATCGGTGCAGTGGACTGGAAGTCCCTGGCTCATGCTTGACATTTAGAACGATTTGGAGCAGATTAAGGCTGTATTAGTGCTGTAGTCTGCATGTGCTTCTGTAATGAGCTGTGAGTGTATTACAGCAGGAAGAAGTTAGCTAGCTGGTGCCTGCAGGCTGGTGGGGTAACACACCGCTGCAATAGAGAGAGCCTACCTGGACATTTGGGTAGTTAGGCAGTTGGCTGGACCTAAAGTGGACATCACTCTCTGTAGTGTTGCCCGGGGCAGGCAGAGACACTGTACTTAGAGTCAGCTAGGAGAGGGTTGCAATGGACATGGAGAGACCTGCCGGAGGCTGCAGGAGGGGAGGGGAGGGAGGGGAGGGGAGAGGAGAGGAGGGAGAGGAGAGGAGAGGAGAGGAGAGGAGAGGAGAGGAGAGGAGAGGAGAGGAGAGGAGAGGAGAGGAGGAGAGGAGAGGAGAGGAGAGGAGAGGAGAGGAGAGGAGAGGAGGAGGAGAGGAGAGGAGAGGAGAGGATGAGGATGAGGATGAGGCTGAGGCTGAGGCTCTCTGGTTGGAGACTGTCAGTCTAAACCAGCTTAGCTCAGCCAGCCAGTAAAGTGTCACAGAGTGATGGGTAGGCAGGCACAACTTTGTTACTCGGACCAGTAACTGTCTAGAAAATATTCTATATTCAAATAGAAAATTAGAAAAATGTAATGTGTTATTTCAAGCACATGATTTGGCTGCTACTGTAGCCACATCAATTTTCAAAGGTACCCAACATGACATCGGTAATTCTCCAAAACAGGTTTAGGATTTATGCCAGTATTCCATTTCAGTACATGTATTGTTTGTTTGTTTCCAGTACACATACAGTACACATACAGTACACAGACAGTACACATACAGTACACAGACAGTACACATACAGTACACATACAGTACACAGACAGTACACAGACAGTACACATACAGTACACAGACAGTACACATACAGTACACATACAGTACACAGACAGTACACATACAGTACACATACAGTACACAGTACACAGTACACAGACAGTACACAGACAGTACACAGACAGTACACATACAGTACACAGACAGTACACATACAGTACACAGACAGTACACATACAGTACACATACAGTACACAGACAGTACACATACAGTACACAGACAGTACACAGACAGTACACAGACAGACAGTACACATACAGTACAGTACAGTACACAGACAGTACACATACAGTACACAGACAGTACACACAGTACACATACAGTACACAGACAGTACACATACAGTACACAGACAGTACACAGTACACAGACAGTACACAGACAGTACACAGACAGTACACATACAGTACAGTACACAGACACATACAGTACACAGACAGTACACATACAGTACACAGACAGTACACATACAGTACACAGACAGTACACATACAGTACACATACACAGACAGTACACAGACAGTACACAGACAGTACACATACAGTACACAGACAGTACACATACAGTACACAGACAGTACACAGACAGTACACATACAGTACACAGACAGTACACATACAGTACACATACAGTACACAGACAGTACACATACAGTACACATACAGTACACAGACAGTACACATACAGTACACAGACAGTACACATACAGTACACAGACAGTACACAGACAGTACACATACAGTACACAGACAGTACACATACAGTACATATTAAAGGAGACAGACATACAGTTGCCAAGCCCAAAGGTCTTCCTTCATTTAGAATAAAATGTATATTTTAAAGGGTCTACAAAATGCATACATTATCCATAAATTAAATAAAAACAGGTCTTTTTTTTGTTTTAGTATGTGCAAATGAAGGTTGCTGGTGTCGTCCCTCTATTGAAAGGCTCTTTATGATGTTAATGACTTGTTAGCGTAATTTCCAGCCTCCGCCATCAGCCGTGAGGAGTTCACAGACCCACTGTTAAATACGAGTCACTGCTCTGGCATCGTTTGAAGAGCTCCCAAACAGGACAGCAGGACGATAACAAACAGGTGATGTGGCCTGATGATGGCTGCCTATGACCACGGATAGGCAGGAATTATTACAAAGACAATTGAAATAGTGAAAGGATAAGGAATGAATCATCTGGACAGCATATCAAATGTTAACTCTTAGCACACCAGTGCATGCTATTTACTCATGCAGTGGTAATAAACTGTGCTTATTTCAAAGATAGACGGAGGAGAAATCTGGGGACAGTAAATTGTGCATGCATGTTTATTCCTCTCTATCAGTATGATACAGAGGGTTTCTAGTCTGAGACTCACCGTCACAGGCACCTGTATTTTATGGCTACAGTGTCTGGGATATCACCAGGCCTATTTTTGATGTGGTGCTGCAGTTGTCATTAATGTTTCATTAGTATCAGTAGTATTTGTGTGGATGGTACTGGAAGTGGACTTGTTTTCTATTTCCTTAGTAACCGTATTATTAGTTCAGCGGCTCGGGTTACATTTGAGGTACTTGTGGCTTTTGTGATAGAGGCACCACATTTCACACACAACTTGGACAAGTCCTTAGAAGCTATAGTGTCGTTGCAGATTTGTTATATTAGCCCCTGGCGGCCATTTTCAATATGGCAGCCAACCAGCTCCATGGGGCCATATTAGACAGGTGTCACATGGCCATATCCACATAAAGAATTAGTACATAAAGGCCAATGATGGTTTAAAATGATCAAATGGGTCTGAAGAACATCATAAAACATCCAAAATATGCCATATATATGTATCCTTTAAAATGTTAGTAGAAAGTGGTTAACAAGTGCCCCCAAAAAAGGCCCATATGACTTACATACTTTCGTCCTCATTTTCAGTATTTAAGCCTACTGGCGCTTGTTTGTAATGTTATGTATAAATGTCTATGAATGATTTCGTTTTTGAATAGAGGAACGATCTGGCTGATTATCCCATTGTTCTCTATGGAGTCTCGGAGCCTCACAAGGTTAGACGTTCCAACATTACAACTTTTTTCCCTGGGAATAAAAAGCCATTCCAACAGAGGGAGTTTCATCTCCTTAGCCCCCGCGAACGAACGACTGCTAATCTTTACCCTCCGCTATAGCGTTTCCATTCCACTTCCTCCGACTCCAGACATATTTGCTCTCCCTTGCTGGCTGTGTCCCGTTAAGATTTAAACAGCAAACATAAAATACAGAAGATAACCTGTGCCGGCTTTGGAGAGACTTGACTCCCAACATTATTTTAAAGACCAGATCTGAGAGCTCCACCGCGTCAGTCGGGTGCGATTATCTTCTGTGATCCCTCTCCGACGCAACCAAAGTCATTCATCTGCCGATCCCTCCGCCCTCCTCACCCCCTCCCTCACCCTCCCACCTCCCCTGTGCATAGGCAGGGCCCTAATCAGGTCTCCGTCGTGTGTCAGGATCTGTGGATGAGCAAGGCCTAAAGATGGGAACAGCTCTGTAAACATGGCCAGGCAGCAGGGAGCTTCCGTCTCCCCCACTACGTTCTGAATAAGCAAACATGGAAAGATTTAAGGATTTTGTCAGGCCCAACTTTGTAGTATAGGCTCAGGGTTCTTTTATTTCCAGCGGTTTCCGGGGGTGCTGCCGCCTGCCAATGGGATATTGTTCTTAGCTTATGAAGTGCTGCGCCACAGTTATAAACTGTGTGCTTTTGTATTACAATATGGAGCTTCTGAATAATTTATATATATATATATATATATATATATATATTTTTTTTTTTACACAATGGTCTCGTGCAATGATATATTTTCAAGAGAGATGGGCTGCCTTGGGTTTAACCCATGGAGGTCCTGTGTGTGTGTGTGTGTGTGTGTGTGTGTGTGTGTGTGTGTGTGTGTGTGTGTGTGTGTGTGTGTGTGTGTGTGTGTGTGTGTGTGTGTGTGTGTGTGAGGTCCTGTGTGTGTGTGTGTGTGTGTGTGTGTGTGTTTTGTGTGAGGTCCTGTGTGTGTGTGTGTGTGTGTGTGTGTGTGTGTGTGTGTGTGTGTATTGGTTAGGTTTTTATTGACTTTCTTTTGTTGTCGTCGACCTTTGTTTTCTCCCCCACTTAACCTAGATAAACGCCATCAAATCATCTCATAGAATTCACATTGTTATACAGCCATATAAACCGAATGTCTTTCGACCCCTCCATTGTCATACGTCAACTTTCCCGTCGGAACTGATTAAGAACTATCATGACCAACCCAGTAAATCTGGACGTGGACGGTGTACTCCATAATAAACGGGCTCATATAATTGGCTCTATCAAATGGGCTGTATATTAACAACAGTCGGCTGTGCTCACCCCTGTCAGGATTCTATTATAGAGCTCCCTCCCCTTGTT